>NC_090860.1:8433068-8736363 GCF_024217435.2 Syngnathus scovelli | reverse complement strand
AAACTAATTAAATATATGCGTCTTAGATGTGGTATTTGTAGGTTTTTGCTTTTGTATACCAATAAGGAACAATACACACGCTTATGTTGTGGGTACTGTTGTACAACTACTATGAAGACAAGGAGTATCTGGTGATATTAAGCTTGTTTGAATAACTGTCCAACTTTGTACTATATTCTACTATACTGTGTAGTTCTCTAGACCCCCGGACTCTAACTATTTGCACTTACACTATGTATTTAATTACAAGACCATGACAAAATAAATGTATCGTGATGGATAACATTTGGTTGACTTGTGCTTGGTGCTTAATGGTGCATTCAAAGAAGGTGGGAAGTCGGATGGATCCCACTCGGATTGTCTCGGTTCCAGTCTCAAAGCGTTTGGAGAATGTAAACAACAAAGATGGCTGATTCAGATAAAAGGTTTGCTCCAGTTCAACACAATTATAATGTATCCATTTCACCAAACAATTTCATGCAGGGATGTAACGGCATGAAATAAATTAAGTTAAGGTAATAAATAAAATAAATCTACTGGAGCAGGGGCGCTTGGAAAATATATTACAAGGAAATATTGATCTGTGTATCTGCCAATATAATTGCATATTAACAATATACAGGGAATCGATAGGTTTAGATATTTCATATATAGGGCTCTGGATGCAAACAAATTATCCAAGGTAATGAACAAAAACACCACTCACCTTACATTACTGTGTGCCTGTGTTCATGCTCCCGAGTGTGTATGGTGAAAAGCAGGATCACAGCGCTTAAGAAGGATTGGCAAATGTCATCTGCTGGAACAAATTATTTTTATTGTCTCACTGCCGAGGAACTGTTTGAACAAGAAAACAATTTATCTCAACGTTAAACCTACGGAGAGATATGTTCAACGAACATGTACAAACCAATAATTTTTTTTTTTTCCCTACAGCTTCACAGTCCTGCTGGTAAACAAGTCTTGAACTACGACTAAAATTGAAATAAAATATAAAAAAGAAAAATGTGCAAATGCAGCACATCAGTTGTTGAGGAGAAGTGGAGGATGCAGCTCAAAGAGAACTCCTCTTGTTTGTCCCGTTCTGACCTCAGCTACATCAATTTTGAGTGACGGATCAACCTGTTGAAACAAAGCACACAAGGTACGGAAACTGCAGCATACCACAACATACTCAATAATCCATCTCAGAAGATAAATTGATAAAAGTGGCCATCATACCTGGTTCCATTTCCCTGCTTTTTTAAAGTAGACTGGAGTGACAACTTCCCTCGGAGGTGACTTGGTGAACAATCTGAATAAAATGGTAACCAATGTCTGTTCTCATCCTACAAATAAAATTCTGACAAATGTGCAGGAGTGTGGTTAGGACCTAATGAGACGTTCACGACATTCCTCCTGGAACTGCCCTATCTTGTCGGACGGTAAGTGCACGTTGCCACCCGGCCCTTCACACGCCAGGTGATTGATTGCCATTCGCAAAGCATTTATCTGAAGACACCCGAGCGACAAACGAGTCAAATAGTTGAAAAAGCAAACACTGCGGAAAGTCTCCATAGTTATGTGATTGTTTTTGAATGAATTTAATATATTAAAAAATAGCTTTGCCATTACCTCAGTGATGTCGTCGATATCAAACTTCACATCAAAGGCCAATTCAATGTCATGGTCGGGCAGGATGGCTTTTTTTGTTTTGTTGTTCCAGCCCAGACCACAGAGTGCGCCGGTGTAGCGAGTCCTCTCTTCATCAGTGCTAAAAAAGGAAACGGAAAGAAACTGAAATGAGTACAGTAAATCCCTCTCCATCGAGGCTACTAGCTTCACGGTCCTGTTAATTCACAGATATTTCTTATATGGTTAAAAGCTCCTATGTGGTACTGAATCTTGTCTATTCTGGGTATAATTCTATTAATAATCCTATTCTATTTTATTGCTACAGTTATGTTCATGTGAAACTGACCGTAACTCCATGATAGGGGTGAACAGCATGGTAAGAATGGCGGGTAGTCCAGGGATGTCTGGCATGAGGGAGGTGTCTCCTGGCGAAATGCTACCTGCAACACAACATTGTAATACCTTTCTTAAACACTAGATGGGGCACAAGACGTGTTATAAAGCCCAAACTGAATTTTGAGGCATGCTTTGAGTTCCCTGGCACCTGAGGTTTTGATGAACACGCTCCCAGCAACCAGCATTCTCTGGTGCTTGTGGTGAGGATTTTCATTCAGAACTATACTGTTGATGCTGGAATGTTCGATGGTCACAGTGCTGGGAAAAAGACACAGCTCGTTATTTAGCAGAGGCAATAACTGCTGGACTTGTGCTGTCGGGCATGAGAAGCTTACTTAATGTTCTTATTGTGGAACATGGAGTGGAATTGGCATTTGTAAGGACTGCTTGGTCCATGCAGACGAACCTAGGGGAAAAACAATATGTGTTGATACATATTTGTTGCAGTGATTCAGTAGCCTCAAAATCTACTCATCGCTGTGCCGGTGACTGGCCATTGCCTGAGCCCTGAATGTGTAAATTGTACATGAAAAATAATAGTTCTTATTTTTTATTTTTTTTTTAGATCTTGGGTTGAGCCCCCTACTTTTATTTTACCTTTGTCCTGGAATAAGGCGGGCAGCTCTTGGAAAAGCGAGAGAGAAGGCAGTCTATGAGCTGCTTGTCATCTTTCTGGCGATCTTTCCAGGAACTGCTGTTAGCATTACGGACATACATGCCAGTTTCGATGTCTTCGTACATAGAAACCAGCACCTCATGGTTTTGCTGCAAGGCAAAAAAAACCATTCATGATGGAAAAAACAGCATCTGAAAACATTTATTGGATCTACAACTACAGGAATCCAACATGCAAGTTGTTGGATCCCCTCTGTTACCTTAGAGTCAAAGCTTTCTTCAGCACGAACAGCGTGGCCTCCCTCCACAAAGATGTCGACTATGCTTTTGTTTGTGGTACCAGAGCTGATGAGAAGCTGCACACGCATCACGTCGTGGAGGACTGAGTACAGCGACACAACCACACAGTGGTCTTTCACCAGCGCTATGAATTGATCACGGGCATGGCTGCTCCACTGGTTGCCGTATATGATGGACTCTGGTGACGGACGCATTTCAATCACTTGGAACTCCTGAGCCTGAGAAAAGGAGAAGAGTATTTGTCTTTTTGTTAATTGACAAGTTGGAAAGTGAGAAGTTGAGTGATAAGTACCTGGAAGGGCTGACCCTGGAGGTCAGATGGGAGCTCCCTCAGAGTGTTGCACGGGACAGACAGTATGTTACCAAAGTCCAAGAAGAACACCTGAAGAAGAAAAGCATTCTTTGCTTGGCTGTGCTTTCATGTTGAACTTGGAAAGTAATGAGTTGAGCATGATGGATTAGCATGACCACAACCTTGAGACGGCAAGGACTGTAAAAGTGTGATGATTGATGAGGCGAGCCATAAATCTATCTTTACACCACCTATGCATATTAAGATGACTGAGAGTGGAGTGGACTTATACCTGCTGATTTTGCCATGCTACTCATTCACCGCCTGGTCCAAAACATTATTGTGAGAAAATGTCATCCGCACCCACCTCCACTGTGTTTCCACAAATGTGCTGGATCTTGGCCCGATAGTAGAGGCTCTGGTCGTTTACCTCAGCGTAAGGCGCCAGGCAAATGAAATTAGGATAGAGCGACCCAGTCACAGGCTCAAGAGTGCGCTTGTTGATCTCTCCTGTCAATTGTCGTTGCTTCTCCAAACTAGCTTCCTCTGCCTGGAATCCCCAGAAATGACCCACATCCACCACCTGCAGCAAACAAATGGCCGTATTGAGACAACCCCAATGTGGGTGAAATATCAGGATGGGGGAAAAAAATGCAGACCTTTGTGACGTTCACCATGAAACAGAGGCTGGCTGGCAGTTTGTCTGGGTCAAGGGTGCTGCTCACCACTCCCACTGGAAGGACTGATTGGCTCTGTAAGTCAACTTTCACCCTATACACAGAAAGCATGTCTGTGTTATCGTGCCGTCACTTACACAAAACGCGTGTTCTAAAACCGCCTAACATGCATCATCTCAATTCTTTCAAAACAAATTCTCAAGGTTATTTCTTGAAACACTTGAACAGAGCTATACCGTGCGTATTTCAAATGAGTTATTTGTCTGTTCCCGACAGAGGCTTCGATATTCTCTATGGGGTAGACAGAAAGCTCCAGGGCAGTTTTCTGCTGGGCCAGGAGGAGGGAGAGCCACACCTCAGGCAGGGTTGCAGAGTCCTGTAATGTCTTGTAGAATTCTACATATGCTCTGTGCACACAAATAAACACAAATTGTGATCAGTGGTATTAAAAAATATATATATTTATTTATTTATTTATTAATTCCTTACCTGGAGCACTCAAAGGCAATGGCTTTGACTTGTCCACATTGGCGGAACAGGGCGAGCAGCTGCTTGTAGTAAAGGAAACTGTAGGGTGGGAGGCTTCTCACCTGGGCATGACATATTCATGTTTATGTAATGTACATTGAGCCAATTTAAGATTTGCTCTATCAATGAGGCGACAACTGATGCAAGAACATTGACTGGTCAACATGTTCTTATATTAGTCTAAATTCTGAGGTGACTTCCCCTGAAAGAGAAAAATGTGATCATTCTGGACCTGAACAGTAAGAAAACAATATTTGAGGACATACCATCACTGTCGTTTTGGGGTTTAAGCCACACAACTCTCTGGAAGCTAAATCATCATCAATGTCCCCCTGCACAAAGTAGTTGGGGTAGTAGGCACCAGCAATGACGACCTGCAAAAGAAATGATGACTTGTAACTATTTTTATTTTATTATTAGCATAAAATTGCTAGCGGGAAAATAAGTCCTCGAAGCAATCAAGTTCACGACAAACCTGAAGAATAAACTTCTGTGTGTGCATGCTGGTGTAGTCAGAGGGCCGGGTGTTTTCCGGTACATGCATGTTGAACTCTTTCACACGTTCTTTCAGTTCTGAATAAAGCTCTGCAACCTAGATAGAGGACAAAGGGAGACTGGTTGATATTGTTGCAACTTGCAACTTGTTTCATCAGAGGGGAGACACTCGGATGAGGACTGAATCCTTTTAAAAAGGTACCTCTCGGATCCTCTTGATCTGGATGAAGTTCTTTCTTCCCCAAATCAGTGCATCCTGAGGATAGAAGATAATCACACAGTAGGGTTGTTAACCGTTTTAAAAGTCTGCTTAGGTGGCATCGGTTAAAATAAATAGATCAACATGTCAGTTCATGTTAGGTTCTTCGCTGCACCTTCAGCTCCCTCATCTGTCCTTTCTCTTTGAAGGAGTTCCATGCCTAACAATTGAGAGGGAAGGAGAAAACAGCAGCCTTGAGCAAATCCCTTAAAATTTACAAAATGTTTTGATGTTTTTGACATATTAGCATTACCTTAAAGGTGTTGACAAATGCTATGGAATCACTTTGGCTTCCTTGGGCAAAAGCCAGCTTGCTCCTAGAATGCAAATAGTCAGATGCCAGAATATTAATTTCAAGTGAAATTCAGGCTTCATCTGTGGCGAAGTGACCTATGTAATAGATGTCAAATTTCTGCCTGATCTAGATGTGACTCACCTTTGGCCAGCAACTTGCTGCATTGAAGGTATGGCAAAGAAAGTCTTCATAGAGCTGCAAGCAGCTGAGAATGGAAGTGCTGGTTAGCATAGTTGGTGTAAAAAGCACACTTTATTTGGATATGTGATGCCTTTAATACTATATTAAAGATGTGGACATGCTGACCTATGATGAGACACTCATCTAAACAACCGAAGATGTGACCGAGGACAATCATCTTGCCAAGGTATATGTCCACAGGTAATTGGGCCAGCACTCGGCCCAGGAATGTCAGCTCCCCATCTCCATTTAGACATTTACCATCCTGTTTAGCAGACAGGGCCCCCATCTGCAGAGCAAAAAAGAACAATGTAGTCATGACTGCGTTAGTGGTTTATTAGCATAGCAATTTAGGCTAGCTACCTCTTTCAGTTGGAGCGCTGTCCTCGTAATCTCCTTGAGGTTGGGGGGAGAGGGAGCTGTTGAAAGGAGGGATCGAGGGTCTCCCATGTCCAGCAGCTTCACCTTCAGCAATATTTTGGACAGCGGGGCAATCTGAGAGGGCACAAAAGGATGAACACCATAGGGACACCATGACCGATTTTTAAGTAGAGCAGCTACAGACCAGCATTTGAGGGATCATGTAGTCTGGGATTTCATTCTTCCAGAAGTTTTTGCTGACGAGGCGGTAGCAATAGCCCTTGGAAACTCGACCCGCCCTTCCTGGAAGAGAAGAAGATGAGAGTTATATCACATACTTTACCGTATTTAAAATATTTGTGCTGTACCTCTACGTTGGTTGCAGTTGGTCTTTGACGCCCATGTGAGACACAGAGACTGATAATTGGTTTCTTTGTCACAAACCAACTGACGCGCCAAGCAGAAATCAATAACTGCACAAAAAGGAAAAAAATGATCAAAACGCATCTTGGATTAAAAGAAATACTTTGTAATACTTCCTTGAAGTGTTTACGAAAAAGAAGATAGCCAACCATATTTGACATCAGGCACAGTCACTGAACTTTCTGCAATGTTGGTTGAAAGGATGACCTGCAAATGTCAGGACAACATTAGACTAGTGAACTAACAAAAAAAAAAATAATGAAGCATGAAAGAATTTTACCTTCCTGTATCCTGGCACGGGAGCCAGGAAGACACCAAATTGCTCCTCCATTGTCACAGTGGAGTGAAGGGCAAAAACCTGCAACCTAAAATCACAAGGGCGTCAAAGCTTCTTAAATAGGGATAAAGAGACAAAGATTCGCTGCATGCTATAGTCTAACTCTAAAAAGTGTAAAACATGAAATGAAGTACAAAATAATTCATTTGGTAATTAAAAAAAAAAAAAAGACCTCTTATGGACTAGCGTGGTCAGGGCTTCTTGCATATGTCTTATCTCGAACAATCCGGGGAGGAAAACAAGGACACTGCCTCTCTCTGCAAAACTTACAGTGCCTTCCATCTCTGCATCACTGTAAACACACAAGCAGACAGACTCCACCTCTTGGTCCAAATACAGGGCTATCAAACTACTGTTTTACTTCTACGAAGACTCTTCACCTGGCAGCCTCGCTCTCCATCTTGTCAAATCTCTCAATGAGGCAGATGGCGACATGGTACATCTCAGGTGAAATATAGGGCTCATCCAAACATGCCGAATTCAGCTGGGCAAAAGAAAGATGACAACGTGATGAAAAAAATTTCCAAGGAAAGCATCAGCAGTATTTCACGATGTCCCGTACATTAGTTGGCCACAAGTCCTGCAGGTCATCCAGGTAAAAGTCCTCAATGACGTAAGGTGTCCCCTCCACTTCAAACACATAAGCTGAGCTCATTTTTCCACCAACAGGGGTGCTGAAGTACTCTGCAAATTGTTTGCAGTTGAAGGTGGCTGACATGAGGATTATCTGGGACAAAATGGCGACTGTTAAGGACACCTCCATAACCTTTTGGAAAGAATTCCACGGATTTGATTTACCTTCACATAACGGGAGTTGGTGTTAAGAAGTCTTCTCACGATCAGCAAGACAAAGTCCATGTCGTTAGTGCGCTCGTGAACCTTAAGCAAGAGTTGTTTATTTGTCCAAATGACTCAAAGATTGTGATCATTTCAATTTGGATATGTTGATATGCACCTCATCAATGAAAATATGAGTGTACTCTGTGAGGGTTTTGGCAGCAACCAGTTTTTCCAGCAGCACTCCTGTTGTCACATAGAGCAGTCGGGTGTGCTCAGTAGCTGTCTTCTCCAGTCCAACCTAAAATGAAGATATAAAATCGCAATCACTATTTATTAATTGGGTCATCTTCAACTATGTCCATCCGATTTGTGCCTCACACGACAAACGCTGCCCAACGTGATGCACAGAGAGGAAGCATTTGTGCTCTACACACAAAGGGCGGACGGAAACAAAAAATGCGACTTGAGAACAAATCCACAGCCGCAGGGGAATACTTTTTAGAAGAGAGCTTTCCATTCAAGGAGAGCATTACTTGAACTAAACAAGGATGGAATGGAGGCTAAACTCCTTCAAGCAAAATGGAATCTTTTGGCGACGTGCACAAACTCAACATTAATGTCTTGAGATAGCGACAAGGCTTTTGACTGCGTGCCTTAATTTTTCAAAGATGCACCTAAAAAATTAAAATATATCTATACACCAACCTGATATCCAACCAGACTACCACAGGTGCATTTTCTCTCAGAGGCGACCCATCTCGCAATACTGGTGGCGGCGAGTTTGCGTGGTTGCGTGACGATAATGTTGCAAGAGGCATTTTTGTCATTGTAGTGGTCCAGAATGTACTGTGGCAGCTGCGTGGTCTTGCCACTGCCTGTGGCTCCTCGAATAATCACGACAGAGTTGTTTTCTATGAGAGAAATCAGCTGGAAAGGGGACACACAAGCATGCACACATGGGACTTCATGAGTGTGAATTTAAAAAGAGCAAATTGATCATTTGATAAATGCCAGGCCAAAGTGGCAAGTGCAGAACAAAACATGGGAATTTAAAATGAAGAGGCTAAAAACTCCAAACGTGAATGAGGTCACCCAAAGCTCTGAAGAAAATGGACTCTACAGTTTACCTCCTGTTTGCTTTTGGCGATGGGGAAGCTGGGCTGGTAGTAGCTCGCAAGTGGCGGATAGGTTTCTAAGGATACGGAAAGTAAAGCATGGCGTTGTTTATTGCTTATGATGAAAAGAAAAAAAAAAAAGGAATATTTTATTATGTGAAGTTACAACCGGATAGAACTTTTCATACTCACTTGGGCGGACATCTTTTGTCTTGTTCGCACTTTTCAGCTTGTCGTCATCTGGAACCGTTTCTGGACTGGTGGGAAACATTTGGAAGAATTTACAGATATGAAAAAGCTCATGGATCATTTCTTGAATAAGAAATTATAAAGCATCATTCACTAGACAAGAATTTAAATGCCATTTAATGTTCCATTTAATGCTCCAACGCACTGTTGGGGTCATGACATTTGGGGAGTGACACTGAATCAAGCAAGCTCATTTGGCATTTAGCCAAAATGGATCTCACACCGACTGCTCCAATCTACTGTACACTAAACATAACATCATTTATTTCAGCTCCCCTCCTCTTTGCTTTGGTCAGCGCTGTAGCCTTTGCCCTCCCTTGCCACTGGCAAGGGGCGGTACAAACCCTGATGGTACCACAGCAAGCACACATCACAGATTCGCCCTCTTTCTTTCCTCACTGATGCACAAAGCAGCTGAACTCGGATTATACTGGACAAGCAAAAGATGTAAAGTTCAAAGTCTGTTTTGAAGCGTCCCTTGACTATTCTGTCTGCGTTTAAGGTAGGTTGGAAGTCACGCTGTCGCTATAGAATAATCCATTATTATTTCCATTAAAAGGATATAATTTTATTTTCTATTCAAAAAGAGCAACCTTTATGATAGTGATTCAGAGATTGTTTTCCAAAGTAAAATCAGATGTCTGCTTATGAGTATGCTTGCATGGACGATTGAAATCTGAGAATAATTACTGCTGAGAGGCTGAAATCAGAGGACTGTTTTAAGTCGGGGAAGTTAAGTTTAAGTAAACAATGGCTCTAAATAATTTAGGGATTATCAAAATAATTGTGATAGTTTAGTTGCCAATTATCTGATTCGTTTTGACATGTTTACTTTGAAGTGATTGACACTCAAGGTAGTCTAGACAATAGAACGCTGCTGTTGTTGTTACAAATGACATCACAGGCCAATACTTGTGTTTCAGGGCTTTCCTTGCTATGCCACTCTTTAGCTGGCCCAAATGGTCCCGTAATACAACCACACAAGCTGAAACGTCATCACCGAGATGCCCTGTGGACCGACCAAGCAACGACTTGATCCGGGAGCTTTTATGGCACATGCAGGGGCGCGAGTGCACGGCCAGTATGCTGGACCCGGAGCACAGCGCTGTGGATCAGCCATGTTTCCAGAGGTGCCCTAGGTGGAGGACCCTCATCCCCAAATCAGAGATTGAGCAACTGGAACTACTGATTGCCGGCATCCCTCCCATCCACGCTGCAGCGGTGCTCTCCAGGTGCCATGGTCTCAGAGCCTCACATTAACATGCTGTCAGCAGCATGTAGCTGCTTCGCCATCAAAATGCTGCCTGACAGCAGGCGAAGCCCGCACGAGCCGAAGGGGGGGAGGAAGGCAGGGCAGGCTGCCAACAAAGCCATTGCGTGTTAATGTCACACTATCAGGTCATGTGAACAAGAAGGGAAGGTGAAGAATTGCCTTAAAGGCATCATGAGAAGAGATTCACAGCCTTTGGAAGAACAATTAGATCTACAACAATGCTTGGCTTAACTTTATAAAGACCCCTAATAAAAACCGGTTGCATCTTGGCAGTAAAACTAAATTTTGTTTCAAAATATTTTTTTGATACACCCCTAATTTCAAGACAATTGTCTTTTTACATTTACGCTACAGATGTAACACCCAATGCAAAAAAACAAATAATTTTCATAAAACTACTCGGTTTATGTACAGCAGAAAAACTCATTCACATGGCATTTGCATTTATTCAATACAAATCAAACTTTAATGGAATTACATTTAGCAAGGCATTAACCATCTTCAAATCTGTCTAGCAAAACTATGATTGACTGAGACAACTTGAAATGTCCCTAACTACTTGTTTGGTTGTGCGATTCCACAGGTTTAGTGAGGTGCTTGCAGGCAGCAAAGTGATGCCATGGGAGCTAGTCACCGTCTTCAAGCTGGTGCTGAGAGACATCGATCAAAGGAAATGTGGCGAAGCTCAAAGAGTCTCAGGGAAAGCCAAGCAACTCCAAACAACAGGGTTTTGGACAAACCCCAACAATTTGGAGCAGCAAGTTGCCAAAGCCAGCAGTAATGATGGAAAGTTGAGGGAGGAGATCCCAACTGTGTCTGGATATGTGGACAGAGCCATGCGCCATACCAGCTGGTTCAGAGCAAAAAGGGAGTGGGAACTTCCATATTTCTATCCAGTTCCCATGAGGCCAGCAGTCAAGGAATCAATTAATTTATAAAGTATCTCTTCTAGGTAAATCTTTTAATAGGTACTAGGTACTCTTAATATGACATATACATGTTCAGTAAACCCTCACCAATTCGCAAATCATAATTTCTGAAACTTTCTATGGTTGATAAATTATACTCTTGTCCAGGGGTCACCAAGGCTGGTCCTCAAGGGCACCAATCCAGCCTGTTTTTAGCCCTACTACAACATAAATTAAAATGTGCAGCTCATCAGCAAGCTCTATTAAGCCTGATATCCATCCAGATTATTTTTTATTTTATTTTTTTTAATCAGATGTGTTGCAGTGGGGATGCATATAAAACAGGCTGGATTGGCGCCCTTGAGGACTAGATTTGGTGGCTCCTGTTCTAGTCTAAAACATGCACCAATACATTTGTAAAATTTCAGGTTAGGGGCCAAAATAATAGATATTAATATAATTTTATATATATTAAATTAATTTTAAAAAAGGCTACACCCTACGTACACAAGTTTCCTTTATCTTTAGCGCAAATACAAATAACCGAACATCATAGTCAAAATAGCAATCAAAATAGCTGTATTCGTCAATAACAACATTCAAACCAGAAGAAACAATAATGTCTTCCTACATTAGTCTATTGTGTAAGGATTATATTTTTTAATAATTCGTTTGCGACATAAATTCCGCAAAAACTAAACTCGCGCAAGTGCGAGTGAGGGCTAACAGGCTAGCTAGGGCGGTCAAATGTTACTTTTCAATACTTAAAAATAATTCTTACCTCGTCTCTTTCGACGACGTCTCGGACGATTTCTTTTCGACGACGTTTTCTGTGATGTTGATGTTGGCAAACGAGGACTTGGTGGTGAACCAGTTGGAAATTTGCTCGGCCGTGAATACGTTCGACATGGTGCGGCTTGTTGACGGTTAGTCGTGTGCTGGTCAAGTGCAATTGCTCACTGTGGGCGTTTAGCTTGAGGGAGCTTCAAAAGGCGAAAATGGTGGACCGCATTTTCTGCTGGATTTTCTTTAGCAACTGTGTGGAAAAGCACCTCACAACATATTTAGCGGAGTTTTAAAAGTTTAATTATTTGGATTTCATGCAACGTTTGACAATATGTAAATATTTAAAAGAACGCATTTCTCCTTTAAATGACACCGACATGTGTTTTCTTTCTTCTTTCTTTGTCTCGTTGGGAAATCAATTTTAAATTCAGGAATGATTCTATAAAATACTAACAAAGAAAACAAGCAAATTAAATAGTTTTATGTTTTATTTCATTTTTAACGTGTATAATGCCCAAATGATGTCAAAGTTACTATCAATTTGGCAAAAATCTAAAACGTAAAAAAAATATTTTAAAAAAAGATTTGAAAACTGTCCACTGAAAATTGTTACAGTCATGTATTGGCAACATCACAGCAAAGGTCCATTGTTGTCTTGCATTAAGCTCAACTCTGATCGAAGCTTTTCGTTTTCCTTTGAGAATACACACGCACAAAAAAAAAAAAATATCAACAAGAATATCTACCTTAAATGAATAATAACCAAGACTAGAAATGATAGTTACCGCCTGTAGTCTGGTGTTGTCCTTCTTTAACTTGACCAAGTATTCAATCCTCTGTTTGTGGTTCTTGTGTCCCACCAGTTTTCCATTCTCCTCAGACAGCTGAACATTCTGTTTACGGAGAACCTCATTCTCCTGGAAGAGGAGTCAATTTCATTCATCAAAACATTAATTGTGTGCTAAATATTTACATATTATTTGAATCAAGAAAATACATAAATCACTGTGGGGGCTCTGACCTTGAGGAGCTTGTCCTCATCCTGTACTCTTTGGCTCAGCTCTCTCAGTTCAAGGCAGCGGTTTCTCAGTTCTGCGGTCAGCTCCTGGACACAATTCTGAGACTGGGCCAACATGGAATCCTGGGCTTGCATCCTAAGCAATAGAAGTAATAATCTTGATCAATATGAAGTACATATAAAGGAGTTAAAACATGGTTAAACAAAAAGCAGAGATAGGGGGGTCTTACTTTTTTTGCGTGTCAGAAAGCCTTTGCATCACTTTATCCTGTACGAGACAAAAACAGGAACAATGATGACGTCGAAAAACGTTCAAATCAAGAGGAAGAAGAATACAAACCTTCTTTTCTCGTTCTTCTTGCAGCTCTTTAAGAAGAGACTGCTTGATGCCATCAATGAGCTCCTCACTGAAAGTTGTAGAGTAAAACATTATTAACGTTCCTCAGCGTCTGTGTCCTATAAGGATGAATCAACTCAACCTGTTTGCATTTCCGCCCTGAGGTTTTTTGGTATAGAACTGGTCGAGCAAGCCCTGAATCTCCATCCGGACCACCTCTTTTTCAGTCAGCTGGTTCTGAGGACAAAGAAAACCCATTATTAATCAATTATATTGTATATTATATATAAGTGAGCAGCCTATTTTTGAAGATGTTTTGTTTTTTACTTTTGGTAAACTGTTGATAGTTGTGACGCGAATTGAGTGCACTGCCACCATACAGTGTTGATATCGCTTTTTTATTTATTGGTTGGAAAAAAATGTTTGCGAATTTTTAATTTATTTATTTTGAGCTCGCTTTCATACTGTTACTGCTGCAATATCGAGGATTTGGACAATTTCAAAATAGAAAAGGTCTAAACAATTCCCCAAATATTTATTGATAAATTTAATTAGTTGTTAATTAATCCTCTTGAATCCAAATAAACCTCTACTGTGCATACCTTGAGCCGTTGGATCTCCTCATTCTTGGCAGCTCTTTCAGCATTAAGCTCAGCCAAGAGAATCTCCATGGTCATCATCGAGGACCGTCGATTCTCCAGTTCCCTCTCCTGGCTCTCGAGAATCTGGGTCAGGTCCCGGTTAAAGCTTCCCGGGGTGCTGGGGGTCTAGAATTGACAAAAAAAAAAAGGGCACGTTACAATAAAGCCATTAGGCCATGCAAAAGGAGAGAACGTTCAAGAAACAACTGTTACCTTTGGTATTGCTTTGGGAGTGCAAGTTGACTCGCCATGTTTGAGAACTTCATTTCTTATTGTTTTTTCCACAGCTCCCTGCTGCTGTTGCACCTGGGCCGCCACACAGTTAGATTGGATTAAGTGATTAACATTATCATTATTATTACTCTTCTCTTCTTGACAATTACCTTCTGCTGGAGATTCTGGATCACAATGTCTTTCTGAGCGGCTTGCTCTTGAGCAGCTTGAAGGACGTTGTTGTGCTCATCTAAAACTTTTGCAAGTCTTTCGACCTCCTCATTTGCGTAAGCGATTTCGTCCTGCAGTACTTCGACCTGTCACATGCGGACGTACACACTTTGTTTTTGTGACACATGATAGGAATGGTGTCAGATTTTTGCTTACCTCAATTTTACTAGATGCTTGACTTCTCTCTAAGGATTCTTTCAGTTCTGTGATTTCTGCTTGCATCTTGGTATTTTGCTCTGCGACGTCTTTCCGTTCCGAGCAGGCAGCGTTGCACTTAGCCTGGAGAAGATGGGGTCAATTTAAATTTTGACTCAAACGTAGAAGGTGAAATAAAATTAGGTTTCAAGTACTGTACAGTGATATCGCTGATGTCTCCTGACAGATGTGCAATGCTTTGTTCCTTATGATTAAGCTCACTGCGGAGGTCTCTGGTTTGGTTGATCAGATCCAGGACGACATCCTGACAAAACCAAAAGAGATTTAGACAGGCGGTAGAAAAATTGGAAACGTCTAAAAAAGGACAGTCATTTCCCGGGGCCTACTTTGTCCTGTTCAACCTTCTGCTCCAGGCCTTTTATGGTTTCATCGGCAGTGCGCAGCTTTTGCTCAAGATGATCAAGTTTGATGACCTTGGAAATGACAAGGACACAGTCAAATATACAATGAAAGCTCCTTCAGCTCATTGAGCATCAAAATTATTGTTGTTTTGCATTGTCTTTGGCTTTTTGTGACTTTCAATTCAACTGAGGTCATGGAACAGATTGTGTGAGAATTAAGGAGACATGAGAATACAAAATGGACTGACCTGCTGATGGATTTGAACAGTCAGGTCTGAGACTTGCTTGCTCAGTCGTGTGTTCTCCTCAGCCGTTGCATTAAGTTCTCTGAAAGTATACCAGAAAACTTTTAATTTTATTTTTTTTTTACTGATAACAATTGAATAAAGACAATCATAGAACTTACTTCGATGTATTTTCTCTGTTCTCGCTTAACTGGTAGGTCAGGGTGCTCGTGTGCTCTTGCTCTGTTTCCAGAGAATTGTTTAATTCCTATGGCAGAGGAAAAAAACAAAACCACAATGAGACCTTTTTCAGAATTGAGTTTAGGAAAAGATGGTTACAAGTTTACTGACGGCAATATGAGCTCTCAGTTTGCTGATCTCCTGCTGCCCATCCTGCATCTGCTGTCTCACTAGATCAGCCTCAAACTTTGCCTCGGCTTGTAGCTGCTCAAAAGAATCCCGCAGAGTGCGGTGCTGCTCTAGAAGCTGCTCCCAATCCAGCCTGAAACGATAACGTCGCTCAAGCGATATTGTTGGGCAACAGTGACGTTTCAACACAGCAAAACGGACCAACGGCTCCTTACTGGACTTTGTCGAGTTGGAGCTGCGTGGTGATCAGACTGCTGGAGAGCTGGCTCGCCTCTTTCTGCTGTATACTTTGCTTGTCGCTTAGCTCCGCCTTCACAGCGGCCAGCTCCTTGTCAGACGAGTGAAGCACCAACCTCAGGTCCTGAATCTCACTTCTCAATACTGAAAATGGAAAAACACGACTTCACTCACCATCTGGGGGAAAAATAGTTTTGAAAACATTCGGAAGAGAAACGGCACCTTCTGCAGTTTCCTGTTCACGCTGATACTTCTGTTGAAGGCTGGTGATGGTCTCCTGGAGTTTGAGATGATCGCTGTTCTTGCTAGCGCGCTCAGCTGACAGTTGCTGCATCAGGATAAAAGTAGGCCACATTATTTTTAATGGGATAAATTGGCTCCGAAATAATGTTGTATCCAAAACTATGAGGAAATCCTCACCTCCTCCTTTTGGCCACACTCCTGTGACATGACGTGAATCTGCTCCTCGAGTTTTACAATTTGCTGCACCAGCTTGCTGTTTTTGAGCTCCTCCTCTCCCAGCTGGGACCGAACTTGACTCGCTTGCTCCTGAGAAATCACAAAAAAATATCGTGAATTTGACAATACACATTCAAGTGCACGCGACAATTTTGATTACCTGCACTTGACGCAATTCTTCAGTCAAGGCCATCTCAGTCGTTTCCGAACGGGGTGACTCGGCCAAACGATCATCAACATTGTTGATGCTACCATTCAAGTGTTCTGGGCTGGACAGTGGTACGAGACAGGAGCGCAAGTTGTATGCTTTGGTGGGTGTTGTCAGAATCTGATGTTTGAAGAAGGAAGACTCAGCAGTAGTATACAAAATAAATTGTAGTGGCAGAAGACATTCAATTATTTTGGTCCATAAAACTGAAAAGATCCAAACTTCACCTTTAAAGTTTCAACATGAATTCTGTTCATTTCGGAGACTTCTTGTTTTTTGTAGGCATTTGTGGCTTCCAAGATGTTCTCCAGATGCCTGTTGGACTTCTCAAGGTAGCGTTTGTCCGACTCCAACTGAGACATCTGCTTCCTTGAAAACACGCACCCGAAAAAAAAATCCACATTCACATTTCTTATACATCCAACCATTTTCGTTGCATCCAAAGTTTCTTCACACTCCACTCTGCCAACTTATTTGCTGCAGGGCTTTGTGTGCCTCCAACTCTCATTACAGTCATCTAACAGTTGACTTTCTATACAGCATTATTTTAAAAAATGCTTGAATACATGTTTATGTAGTAAAATTTCCATCTTACTTAGTGATGTCCTTGTACTCCTCAAAAGCGTGCAAAACTGCTGTGAGGTCAGATTGTTTCTGAAGCATCTGAGCTTTCAGCTTCTCCACTGCAGCTGTACCAAGCGCATTTGTAGCCAAGGAAGTTGAAGCACCGGCTAGAGCTGTGAAGCAGCAAGCGATTTGTCACAAAGACTCGGAAATACGCTCTGGTCAATATTTACGGTCACAACTTACTTTCGGCGTTCTTCTCCGCCTCAACGGCCCTTTGGAAATCTTCTTCAAGCTCTTGCGCAACTTGTGCTGCTTCCTCTTCAGCTTTCATCACGGACTCAAGGGAGCGAAGCTGACGATTCTCCTCTCTGAGGCTGTAGTTCTCTGCTGCATAGCGAGTCATCTTGGGGTGATGTTCAATCTTGAAGGCACGGAACAATAGATAGATGTGAAATAGGGTAGTAGTTGGGACAAAAGAAAAAGTTCTACCTGCTCTCGTAATATACTAATCTCTTCTTTTAGCTGGTCAATGAGAGCCTGCGACTCCACATCTGCAAGCATGCCACATTCCGCCTTGAGTTTTTTCTCCAGGCGACTGATATGATCCTCCCGGAACTTGATGATCAGCCGACTGGAGTGGATGAACTTGTCCTTCTGAGTCCAGGCCTGCTCCAGCTGAGATGCCTTTTTCAGCAGAACCTGCCGTGCACAGTTACACAAATACAGTAAAACCGCGGCTCATGTGAAAAGTAGATTTTGCTTAAAAACAGAAAATGTGCCGTGCCGTCTTCTCTTCCTCTCCTTTCTTCCACAAACGAACAGCAGCCATGAACTTAGCTTTGTACAAGGAGACAAGTTCGGTATGCGTGGACAGCTCTGGTGAGACAAGAACATTTGTTGACAAAACACCTGAAAGAAAGTTATGAATTGCATTCCGCACAAGTTTTACTTGAGATGGGGAGCCCTGGTCCTCCTGGCGCTACATCTTTTCCAAAATCCACTTGCTGAGACGAGAGAGCCTGCACAAGCTGCTCCTTCAGTTTCTTCAGCTCAGCCTGCAGCTGTCTCACATTTCCTTGCGTGTCTTCATTGACGATAGCCTGTAATAAAAAATAAAATAAACATAATACTATAATGTTAAATTGACCCTGGCCTGATCTGATCTTTTTAAGCAGCCATACCTTGTTCTTGATCAGCTTTGCTCTCTGGGCAAACTGTAACGTGGATAATGTCTCACCAAAACATTTGGATCCAGGGTGAACATTGGCTATGATGTAAGTCTTTGCGTTTCCTCCAAGAGAGTCCTGAAATGTCAGAAAGTCTTCAATGCTATTTTCATGTGATGATGATGACACTCTGTTGCTTGAAGTGTATTACTAAGGCTCTTTTGCAATAATTGGTCCTTAACCGTATTTTACCTCTCAAGTGACTCACCCGTAGCAGGAAGGTTAGTTTGGAATCTCTATAACAAATATGGCGGTTCTTCCCATTGGACACGTCGACCAAAGCCATGATCACTTGACCAAGGCACATGAGGGAGCGATTGATACTGCTGGCCTCCTGCAAGAGAGGAAGAGTACAAAGCAATGATCGGTTAAAACAGCGGATCCTAATCACAGAGACGTGGACGGGTTCAAGTCCATTTGCTTTTGATACCATGAGCTTTGCAAAAATTAGATTGGCGAATTAAGAGACGATTGGTAATAACACAGACAATCTAGACAATAAAAATCTTCACCTTGAGCCTGGAGCCTTCGGTGTGTGTGTCTCTCTGCCTCTCCGAACCAGCCAGATCAACCAGGTTCAGCTGAGACATTCGAATGTTCACCACCTCATTGATGGATTCCTTGGACTCCAGAGTCATGGTGAACACAGCATGAGATCTGGAAGATTCGCGGTTCATGGACGTGGAGGCCACTCTGCGATTACGCCAGCCACGAGACAACACCTACAAGTCATACATCACAATAACCTTACACGGAAACAATTAAAAGCTTGTTTTACATCGGATTACAAATTTCTACCTGGTACGCTTCGGCAGCAGAGCTGACAAACTTCTCCACCGCCCCCTCTACAAACACACCCTTCTTTATGTTCTCTCTGACAAAGAGGCTGGCGGAGGCCGTGTCCAGGAGGTCAAAGATTTGTTCATTGTAAATCTCGATGAATGAACATTTGCAAAGAAAGGTTTTGGACCGAGACTGAAAGGGAAGAATGATTGTTTATACATAATAAACTAACATCTGTACTTCATTGTCATAGTGATGAAGTGGTGCCGCACAACATTACCACTTCTCTGTTGATGAGAAAGAACAGGTACTCGAAACTGCGAGGAATAACACCCCGAAGTTCATCTGTAAAGTTGTCCAACTCAGAGGGTCCTAGTAGCGTAATATAATGGCTTTATTACTATTTCTACAACAGCAGATTTAACCTGAATTCTTACCTAGCATTGTGAACGTTTTTCCTGATCCTGTTTGGCCGCTGCAGAAGAAATAGAACAGTTAATGAGCATCACTCGTCATCAAGTGAGAAACTCAACAAAGTTAATGTTTAGTTATTAGCCTATTTCTGAAATGTGCCAGTGGGCAGCATTTCTGCTCAATTTACATAATAATCACCCACATGTTGCCCTGATGTGATATGCAAAGATCCAGAGCCACTTCCAACTGACGTTTGTCAACTTACTAGGCAAAAATGGTTCCATTGTATCCATTCATGCAAGACTCCACAATATTCTTGGCCACAGAAGAGAAAACGGAGTCCTGTTGAAGAATGACAAGGGGTTCTTTTCGCAAATACAGTCCAGTATGGGGACAGTAACAACAAAAACTACCGCAAACCTGTGATGTGTCCATGTCAGCAACATGATCGTAAGTGAAGGTTCTCGGCTCCGGTTTGGCAAGCAGACGTAAGGTGTTTGGTGAGGTGACTTTGAGACACAAGCTCTGATCGCCATCCGTGGTTAGTCCCGTGCCCTTGGTGAGAGGTCGTACTCGGACGAAGACTTTGATTGAATCGCTGTCACCACTGGAGGACCACAATTTAACATTGATGTTGGCTGCTCTTGTATACCACTTTTGGAAAATATGTTTTTTGCGATTATATTTTTGATTCATTACCTGCCAGCAAACTGGTTTAAATCGCCACATCCTGAAAACAAACGCACAGTAATTGTTCTTGCATAACGCTCACAATAAAAGTTAACAAATTACATTTTTACGACACCGATCGCACAATGAAGTAATTTTACGACAAAGAGAAATGTGTCAGTCGTTTAACTTTAAACTCTCCATTCGGTTCATATCAGACGTATCATTCATTACCCTTTCCCATTAAATTCATTGTTGACGGTCTTGAACAATCCGCTGTTATGAGGAAAAGTCCAAATTCTTCATAGTTTGTCGGATTAAATGGGGGCCGACTTTGTTTAGTATCAAATTTGGCGGGTGACTCTCTTGGTTTTCCTGCTTTTCTTCTTCGTTGATTATTTAACTGAAGCTACTCTCCGTATCGTTGCGTGCTGCCACCCTCTGGATTGTATATAAAAAAATCGTTCTGGGAAAAAGTGCGTTCTGCAATAAAATATAAATAATTTATCAAGTTTCAATACATTAAATAAATCCCTACGGAGGTAAAATTGATGGGTTTATTAATATTAATTTATATTATAACTTCCATGTAATGAATTTAAATATATATATAAATATACAAGTCTTTTTAGACGCATTTGTATTTTGAGGATGTGGTATGGAAGATTTGCAGATTGCTGGAGTTAAAGCAGAAAATGAGAAGGACTGGAAGACAAAACGCTGGTAAATGCATGCATTTTATTGTTAAGTCGAATTTTACAAAAATATAAACACATTTTAAAGTGGTTTTAAAACACAAAAAGGAAAATAAAAACATATATTTGACAGACTAATCACATTCGTTTTGTAGTATAAATTCGTATCCTTTGGCGTGAATGTGTCATGAAGCGCCTTTTCCGGGTTTTACGTGATTGGCTACTTTGAATCTTCCCAAAGATCTTACTGGTCCGTTTTAAGGCATTTCAAATCCAAAGCGATTTCAGCACAGTAAACGGGAAGGTTTTCCGATTCTACGCCATTGTGTCTTTTTGCTCTCTGGAGTTAACTTTTTTGTCATTACAGTATTTAACTTTCGTGGTGGAACAGGTTTGTGAGTTATTTCATTTACTAATTAATTGCTTGTATCGTGTATCGGGACGGAGTAACGAAAAAGTTGTTCCAATGGACTGTGCTGCAGCCGTTAATTTAAATGTGACAATAAACGAACGCGAGCGTTACAAATTCAAATTAGCTCTTAAAATAGCGTTTTGACGTTTTATCGCTTTTCACGCTTTGTACAACCCAGCAATCGGATTTTCTCCGCGTCTTAGCGTGCTTTGACTACAATAAAGTGAAACGACACAAGTGCCCAAATTTCGTCGAATGACAAAGGAGTATATTTCGGTCTCAGATGATGACCAATTTACGTTGTTTTTGTTATTTTTTGTCGGTGACACAATGTAAAAATTCGACAGGATTTAACTCGTGGGGATGTCACGTGGCCTCTTGAGTTTCTTTTTTTTTTTTTTGGGAGGGGGTATAATATTGGACAGATGGGAACAGCCCAACTTCAAAATTTATTTTTTTCCAATACCGTATACAATTGAATACTTAGTGACAATGTTCAGATTATCAGTTGCCTTTTTAGCCTTTTCTCACTGCCATTTTATTTACAAATGTCTATTTTTACAACAAGATGTCACCTTCTCAAGTCGAGCGTCTGAATCATCCTCATTTTGGTACAAACTCAGAAAAGTTCCTTATCATCTGTATGCAGCTTTACCAAAGACGCCCTCCCCTTGGTGTTTTTGAGGTAGACAACTAACCGTGTTTCTCTGTGTACACAGAATGAGCTCTGTTGAGGAGAATGATGAGAACTGTGGCATCTACCCCAAAGGAGGGAAGCTCAGCAGCACAAAAGAAGATATTTTCGAGCTAGACCAGCTGACCGGGAGGCCATCCATCTTGCGTCAGACGGAGAACCTCCCCAGCAAGACGGTGCCCAAGGGCGCAAAGGTGCCTGATCATGCCAACACCGTGGCCTTTTCTTCAGTCTTTTAGTTGATATCCGTAAATCAATCTTTGTTTGATGTTTAGGTTTGTTTCCAGACTCCGCGAAGAGACCCGCTCACCAAGAGGATTCTATCTCCTGCAAAGTCAGTCCAAATGACAAGTGTGGATGAGTGTACAAAAGCACTCGAGTCCTTAAATTTGGACATGACAATGTATGTACAGTCACTTGGTTACAAAGAGTCTATGGCATAATGAACCATTTTAAACTTGTTGGGTTTTTTTTTCCATCTAGAACTCAGCCATCAGAGATATTAAAGCAACCAGATGGTCCTGCACAAGGTAGTTTTCCTGCCTATTCGCAGAAACTATGCTCTATTTGTTGTCGCTGTTTTTAACCACCTTTCAGGCCAATTTGGTTGAATTCCAAATCCAAAAGTAGTTAATGTACTCTATCCTGTTCTTTGTTTTGCCACAGAACAGTCTTCCTATCCCGATGATGACATCCCAATACAAAGCAAAGGAGTCTATCAGTTGGACTTTAACAACCTGGACAGCATGAACCCTTTTGGGGGTTCTAATAAGATGGTTCTCTCACCCACGAAGCCTCCATCTGAGAAGTCTGTTCCCAAACAGCCGGACGATATGTGTGAGGAGCCCACCAACAAGTCCGATTTGGCGCTGGATGAAACGCTTCCCTTCACATGCTCGGTGGAGAACTCCCTCATCAACGCCTCCGCTGAAGTCAGCTCGGCAGACAGCAGCGTTGTCACAGTGGTGAAGGTTCCTGTCGTGGAACAAGAGACATGCAGCGCCACACCTGACAAAGTCCCCGCTGGGACACCCCCCAGAGACGATGAAAACAAACCTTCAGATGGTTTTGTGGAAGATGAGCCCCTGCTGGCAAAAGGAACCTACAAGATTGATTTTGAAAGTATTGACATGATGGATCCTTTTAAAACCGGGGGCTCCAAAATCCAGAATTCCCCTGTCCTGTCGAGGAAGGCACTTGAAAGTAAACCACCCATTGAGGTGGCCCCGATAATGGCTGCTGATGAAGAGGTGCCTGTTCAAGCTGATAAAAAGCTCATCGCCAACACTGATTCGGAGCGCCCGACGGCAGCCCCGCCCACCAAGCACGGTCCATGCAAACTAGAGTTCAACTTTGACGACGACGATGTCAAAGGGAAACGCCCGCCCAAGAGGTTTGCCGCAAAACCACGTGGTCACAAGCCCAAAGAGGAGAAGCCTTTGTCCGACAGCAAAGCGCCAGTAGATGACGTGGACAAGTCGGCGGCCGGCAATGTTGCAGATGCGATTTCCCCCAAAAGCTTATACTCGATTGACTTTGAAAAGATGGACGACCCTAATTTTAACCCTTTTGGCACAAAGTCCAACATCGGCAACTCTCCCGGGAGCAGTCCGCACACCAGCCCTCGGCGCAACACTACACATAAAACAGTTGCTCAGTACGTCAACACTGAACACAATCTGAATGCAGCTTTGCTTTGTCGTTAACCTGGAAATATGCTACTTTGTTTTGTAGGGCTGGTGAGAGCATGGTCATAGATCAAGCCAACACTGAAGTGCTGCAGGAGCAGGTACCGGGATTATTTTATTTCTTTTGATCCTTTATAAATTGATTCTTTCCAGCACTGTAATTACAATACATGGTCTCTACTGGCCAGCAGTGTAAAGAAGCTTCTTTTTTTTTTTTTTTTTTTTTTATTCACTGACAGAAAGCTGAGGAGACTGTTTGTGACAAAGACCAGGGTTCACCTCCCAAAGCTGAAAAGCCTTCCAACGATTTAGCCGAAAAACAACCGCAGACTAACTTGCCGGAGTTCACTGAGATGTTTGTGCCTGGGACTGAGTGTAAGTACATGGAATTTTGTCACTTTTTATTTATTTATTTTTTTATCATCCCTACTCCTGACAAGTTTTATTTTCACAGTGGCCAAAATAAACCGTTTTATTTCAAGACTGCAGATTTATTTGTTATTCCTCCCTAGTCATGTCCAACAACTTTGAGGGACAAATCGACTACCTTGAACAGTTTGGCTCAAGCAGGGTGAGTGATTTAGTACTTTTTGTGAGCGTTGATACACAACCTGGAGCCTTTTTTTTTTTTTTGGTCTAAATATGGATTTTGTATACAAGTTCAAGGAGTCTGCACTGCGCAAACAGTCCTTGTACCTTAAGTTCGACCCCCTGCTGAGGGAAAGCCCGAAGAAGATTGGAGGAGCCCCTGGCTTTCCACTACAAGCGCCTCACACCGCTTCTCTTCTTTCTCGGTATGACTGTATGCGTGCACCTCCTGGAAAGCAAATAATCAAAAAGCAAATCTCAACGGTTATATTTCTCTGTCCAATTTAGGGTTGAACCTCTACCAGTGGCTGAAAAGTCTGCCAAAACTCCTGTAAGCATTGGATACAATTTTCCCGGGGTTGATTGGGGGGACATGACGTCAAATGTTTACCATGTTTTTGTTGTCCCGCAGACTCCCCAAATCCTCGAGAGCCTCGTCCCAGCTTTCAGGCAGCCTGCAAGCTCAGAGGACATCATTGATGTGCTCAAGTACAGTCAGAAAGACATGGACGCAGCCATTGCTAAAATGCAGGCCGAGGTATGACCTGCTGGAGCACAGGAGCATTTTTTTTTTCTTTAGCGTGTACTTCGTACTTGAAAGTACATATAGTCAGTGTGGTTAATTGTTGTCTATGTTTTACAGGCCAAGGAAAACGAAGACCAAATGTGTGCAAAGTACAACCAGTTACAAAGCGATGGTCAAGAAATGAGGTGTGGCAACAGTACTTTTTTTTAAATATATATGTTCACAACACATCAGCTGACATTCCCCCCTTTCCAACAGGAAAATAATTGCAGAATTTGAACTCATGATTGCAAAAATGATGGGTGAGTTTTTAAAAAAAAAAATAATAATAATAATTATCAAGCGTTATACCTCAGATGTAAGATTATGTGGTTGTTGTTCAGCGGACCGAGAGAAGGAGCGCCAGGCTTCGCAAACCAAGCTGGACGAGGTCCTGCTTGAGAAGGAGCAGGTGTCCAGTGACCTCAACGCCATGGAGAGATCCCTCTCGGACCTTCTTAGACGACTGGAAAAGTACAAAGAGATCATTGAGGGGTTCAAAAAGGCAAGAACCGCCTCAGTTGAATGAAATGAAGAACTGGGTTAATGCAATTCAATATTTGACAAATCATGTTCCCCCCAGAATGAAGAAACCCTGAAAGCTTGTTCTCAGGACTACATGGTTAGGATCAAGCAGGACGAGAAGCGCTACCAGACCCTCAAAGCTCACGCCGAGGAGAAAATTAGCCAGTAAAAAAAAAAAAAAAAAGCTTGCCCACTTGTTACAAATTTGCCCATATGAAGCTTTCTTCGCTCACATTGCTGTCATCTCCAATAGAGCCAACGAGGAAATCGCTGAAGTGAGAGCCAAGAACAAGGCGGAGGTTTCGGCACTGCAAGTCCAGCTGCGGCGTGAGCAGTTGAAGGTACAATCGCTGGAGAAGAACCTGGATCAGAAGGTGAATAGAATATACAGGCTGGCCCCGAATTCAACAATATGCAACACTTATCACCGATAAGCTATTTTTTAGAACTTGCCTGCAGGTGACCCTCAAGTTGCTTTTCAATGTTATAGGTGAAGGAGTTTGAAGAGCTGACCAAACTCTGTGATGAGCTCATCAGCAACGTCCAGAAGGGCTGAATGAGCCCACTCCCTGTACATATTCAATTGTAGTATGTTTTCTCTTTAATGTTGTTCTCGTCATTGTCATTCTCTTGTTAATGTTTGTCTGTTTTTACTGTTAAATATGATTAAAGATTTAATTGTACAGTGTGCTGAGGTTTAACGCTGTCGTGTAGAGATGCAATTAGAGGACCAGACATGTACCTGTATACAAATGTTTTCTTCATGTATGAGGTTTAATTTAGGTTAACCCTGCTACAATTGGACCCCCCCCCCCCCCTCCCTTTACTGACTGTTGGGCTGCAAGTTGCCTCCACGTTGGGAGTTATTTTTGAATAGTTTTTTTTTTTCCATTGTAAAGAGATAAAATACTTTTGCAATACACAGTATAGTTTGTGTCAAAAATTTGCAGTGACATGTTGAGCATTTAAAAGTTATGTCTACTTGAAAAACTTGCCTTGTGTATACAAGATGAATGAGAAAGAAATACTGTAATGATAATAAAATAATGCAATTTAACAGGTGTGCATCTTTTTCTTTTTAAATCTGGATATGATTTGATGCATATCTCAGTAGATTGGGTGTGATATGATTCAAGGACGCTCCATTTAAAATGTTTAGTTTGGTTAAAATTGAGCTTTCAATTGAAATTGTTTTTTATCACATTGTGTTTCACACAATATAGTTTATTGATGGCTTATTTATAGATCACATCAAATTCAAACTACATTAGTTTTCTTTAATGCGAATTTAAAAAAAACTAAAATTGCCAACACTTGGTCGACGACAATTTCATGTAATTTAATGTCAACGTTTTAGTGTACCTGCAGTTTGCCACACAAACCACTAGATGGCAGTATATACGCACTTTTGTCAAGTTTTAGCAATAATGACTCATGTAAAATTCTACATTAGATATTTTCTAATCTTTAAGTGACGTGTGCATTTTTTAATCTTTTATCTTATATCAGGTGTCTTAATCTATCCTATTTCATATTAGGATATATTATTACATTTAATAGTATAATACATTACATTCAACACGTTTTAGTGTACTTGCAGTTTCCCACACAAACCACTAGACGGCAGTATAAACGCATTCTTCTTTGATTTGGTCAACTTTTCGCAATGTTGACTCGTAAAATTCTACATTAGATTGTGTTTTATCTTTAACAGTGACGTGTGCATTTATTTATTTATTTATTTATTTAATCCATCCTATTTCTTACCATGGTCCAATTGTCTCATTTCAGGGGCGTGTCTGTGTGATACACAGACAGCCCTCATCATGCCCCTTGAACTGCTGGGCCATATACTGTACACACCCCATTAAAGACCCAATTATTTGCTTACATGCATTTAAAATTTCGTTTCAAAACAATCTTTGAACACACCTGTGGGGAGCCAAACCCTTGTCACCACTGTCCTTGTGGTCATGGTGTAACCATCTGGACAAAAGTGAAGCTCTACCAGTCGACAATGTAGCCCTTCTTCCCGGACTCATCGCACTTCACTCCCACAGTGGGACAATGCTCTTCCGAAACGCTGAAAGGAAATCTTAGCTCCAAAGGGAACATTAGAGTCGCCAAAATGAGAAAAGGCCGCTGGTCGTCTGGTGCTGGCTAAGCAGGACCTGTCACTCACCTGGATAAAAAAGAATGATACAAGAAGACAAGTAAGTCCATTATCCCTGGGCTCACTTCATTCAGGTCATTTGCCCAACACTACTCTAACACACCTATGAACACAAAAAATACACAATACCACATTTTGTTCATTTAATCAAACCACCAAATGAGATGATTTTATATGAGAACATTTGGGATTGTCAAAAAAAGAACCATTTGCATACACAGCTAAATCAACTACATGTGAATAAATTGTACTTCAAATATACTAAACACGACACAAAGTATACTTATAATTACATGACATAGAAATGCAAAACGCCTTACTCAGAAAAATAAACTTCTTTTGATACATTAAAAAAGAAAATCAAAATAAATTAAATATTCATGACTCAATTTGATTAGAAATGCATGGAGCTTCACAAACTCATTTGGTTGAGAACTCTAAACTAACGGTAGCAATTTGGCAAGTTAATTAAAAAGACAATCAGGTAACACTGAAACATACTCCACTCATCCCTTGCAGTCTTGGACTATGTTGGTAAACTTGCCAGACACTTCATTGGGTGCCCATTAGGCACAATTTAATTGACATACAAATTATTGCAAAAGCCTTGGCAAGAACTATTGTTTTGATTGACACTGTCACAAAGTGATTTGCTACAAACCACAGACACACCACAAATAAAAGGTCTTTCCATATGTAAATGATGACATAAGCCTCGTTTCCACCGACCAATCAACCCGACTCTACTCTACTTTAGCCCCGTTTCCACAGACAAATCCACCCGGCTTCACTCTACCCTACTCGCTTTTATTGGTAGCTCCTCTGTGGTTAAAAAAAAAAAAAAAAAAGTAACCCGGTTCTAAAACGTGACGTCAATATTTTTATGCTTTACCTGCATTTTGCCTGCAAACACAAACGACTTCTCTTGGGTTACAATCTGCAAAGTTGATAACAGCGATGTAAACTTACACGCTTGCAAACAAAAAAAGTCAGCGGTACTCCTTAGCATGTTTGCTTTCGCTTGCCCAAACTTTTTTTCAGTTGCAACGATTAATCACAGAAACGCACTCCATTTTTTTGCCCGTGCGTGCAGTGCGAGCGACGGTCGCTGTAACGTGACGTCACTAACGAGGTAGGGAGGGGCTCGTGAATTGTGGCAGTGAGTGTAGAACCGAGCAGAGTGGATACTGTCGGTGGAAACGGGACTATAATGACCCTAAAACTCGTTTTTACCAGTTACATGAAATTAGACTTTACTAGACCAAACTCACAATAACTGTTAGCTGGATGCCTCTCTGATAGTGTCAATCAACCGAGCATAAATATCCTTGCAAAGACAGAAATTTTAAATTGGGAGTTCAGACATTTCATGTGATTAAAAAAAAAAAGATAGTGGTCTTCATTGTAAAACACGAAGCGTCTTTCACAAGAGAACAACCTGAGTAGGATGCGTCAAACCCCTTTTGTCCACCTCCAGTACCATTTTGAACAGCTGATGAAACCGAAGGTGAAGCGCGAATTCCGGACACTTCCTTGCAAACGTGACCTTGTTCATGAGGCCGCAACAGCTGCGTTCACACTCACACCAAACACAACTTCCCGTCCTTTTTAAATTAAGTGCGCAGGCAAGGACTGGCGGATCTTTAGTGGTGTGAGAGTCTGACAACTTGGACACACACAAAAAATATCAAATCAAAGCGACAGCACCATATGTGACGTTGTCTTTTGACTGGCCAATTTGGGGTGGGTTCGGTTCCCCCCCGACAATGTCCCGCCGTGAAGTTTTTCTTTTCTGATCTGCTAACACTGGAAATGAATGTGTTGATGCTGATGCACTTTGCCGTCCACATGGGAGTGCGTGTGCGTGTGAATGTCAGTGTAGATTTTGGGATAGATCTTGGCCGGGATGGCGGCGCTTCCCTGTTTGAGGAGGAGCTGCTGCTGCTGCGCCAGGTACTCCTCGTAGTTCAGGGAGCTCCCGCAGTCTTTATCCGGGCTGGACGAACCGGACGATGGCGCGACGCAGCTTCGCTCTCGCTCTCGACACGGTGGGACCCGGTGGGGGGCGGCGGCGGTGTTGCTGGGAGGGGGGCACTGCTTTCTACTCTGGCAGAACCAGAGAAGCACGGTGCCGAAGATGAAGACGATTCCGGCAGGGATGCCAATGATGACCGGCCAGGGCAGAGAGCTGGAGGCTGCCGGAAAGACGGGCATCATGGGGGGCTTGGCGTCTGCAAAAGAAGGCCACCGCACCAAAAGTGTTTATTGATTCAATATTGGGTTATCTTTGTCTGATACATTTGATGAAAGTATGACTTATACTACGAAAAAAACTTTTAGCCATTTGTGGGCCCTCACCTGGCAACACAGTGAGGAAGGCGCTGCGGAAGCTGTATCCCATGGTGTTGGCACCTAAGCAGATGTACATGCCGGCGTCCTCCTCCTTGGCGCGGGTAATGAGCAGCTTGTTGAGGTAGGAGCCGTCGGGTCGTGACCACACCTCCCCCGTGGGCAGCACCACGAAGCGGTGGTCTCCCACTTCAATGGTGGAGTTGTAGCGGCTCTCCTCATTAGTCTCCACACGCTTCAGCCACTGGATAACCGGCTTGACGTCGCTCCTCACTTTGCACTGGAACGACGTGGTGCCTCCGTAGTCCACCGTGGTGTTGAGGGGGTGAGTGCCCGTCAGAACAGGTTTGGAGTTGGTCCTCTCTGTAGACACCACACAAATAGAGATACGCTTTTTATGTGACGGCTCTTCTGGGGATGTCCGCACAGAGCTTGGCCTCGGGCGTACAACTCTGACAGACAGACAGAGGATGGAGATGCACGTGTAACACCATAAGCATGTGTGATTAGTTTCCTCTCTTTCTCTGCTCCCGGTTGTACAGTGCAGGCAGCTGGCCTATAATCAGATCCAGATTGGGTGGAGGGGCTTTGAGTTAAAGCGTCTCTTGCGCCCGCCCCCCCAATTCCCCAGAGCGAGCGCCACGGGACAAGGCCTTGCTCGCCCGCTTCCTCAATGTGCTTCTCATGGACGTGATTATACACATTCATCCAGCATGTGGGGAAGATGTGATCGCAAGTCAGGACTAGGTGCAGAAGATCAGAGACGGTTTGAAAGGTTACTGTACTTCCGCTGTAAAAAAATCACACCCGCTATTAGAGTAATTATGAGCATGCTGTAAAACTTCACATCTATATTTGCACTTTCTGTGTTGTTCCACCAACTGCCATCCTTGCTTCCATCTTTTACACTAATATCAGCTTTCCTGCGATACTCACGTATAACCTCCACTTTATACGTAGCGTTGATTTCTCCCGCCCGATTGGACACCCTGCAGGTGTATCTGCCGCTGTGCTCTGGCATCAGGTTCTTCAAGGTCAGGGTCCATTTGTTCTGACGGCCCTCGCCGACCTCTTGCTCGGTCAGAGGCCGGTCGTCCTTCAGCCATACGATGTCCGGCCGAGGCGTCCCGCTGGCAGTGCATTTGAGACGCACCGAGCTGCCCACCGGTCGGGCTATCACTCTCTTCCTCATCTTAGCGGGCTGGGTAAAGCGGGGGCGCACTGACCACAAAAAAAAAATCCTCTAATCAACCATTACTTAATTAATCATGACTTAATCTATGCGTGATGCAAGACTTACCAAGCTTTTCTGCCAAGCTGTCAGAACCATGCTCTGAATGTGCACCATCAAACACGGCAAGTCTGGTCCTATCAGAGCCTGAGTCATCTGGTGAAACAAGAAGATATCCCAATATAGCAATTTTTTAAACATTTCAGGAATTTTCAACTCTTTTAATTTCTAGTTCCTGGGTACAAAACAGCATATGTCTAAAGAAACATTCAGGACATACAATATCTTGTATTATGGAAAAAGAGGCCCCGAGCGACCTTGAGAAAGACCTTCAAGTTGCCCTTAAGGAGCCCGTTGGCACCTCTCATGGCAGGCCCTGACATCAGGGTGAGGTAACACTGGAAAGCGGAGTAGTGTGAAAATAAAGAAGGCGCCGGAATTCCTATTAAAACGACGCTGCGACAGCATCACTTGGCGCCATCTCTGTAAATTCACCATTTGTACATATAGCGGGTCGCATGCTTGGGTCAGACTGCGTAGCATTTGGGAGTAATACGATGCGAGTTTTTCACGAGCACAATTCCAGGAGAGACAGCTGTGGCGTTTATGTCAGCGTCTGACATCATGCAGCGCAGTTAAGACGCGGCTTACGGAAAGTATAATGACTGAAACCCAATCGACCGTTTGTGATGCGTATCGACCTTTTAAATTAAGGGGTGATGAATTAAAAGGGTTGCCAACAATCTCCGGCTGACACCGATGCTAAGTAGATGATTGGTAAGAAAATCATATTTTGTGTGCCAGCGCTTCACGCGTTTTTCGGACATTGCTTCACCACATACGGGTTGGCACGCTCCGGTACCGGGTAAAGAGAGCAGATGTGACTTCTAACCCGCCTCGTCCCTCCACCCCCCCCGAAACCCCGAAAGCTCCGGAGGGTTCTAGGTACAAACCCTCCTTTGTTTGTCCCCTGCAGCACCAGGCCTAGCCATGATGTCACGGCTATTTGAAGGGCCCTCAACTGGCCAACTATAATAACCCATTCCTTTAAAAAACATTCTGCGCTGGAAGAAATCACCCTGTGTTGCTCGCTTAGGCGCTCAACATTCCTGCCGGGTCCTGAACCTCCCAATCCAAACAGAACACGGTTCCTCATTGCCGGAGTTTCTTTGGACCGTTTCCCCCCCCAAAACTCAATTTCCTTTCAACGTTTTGGTGAATTTGGGAAAACAATGGCGCCCTTTATGCATGATTTATTGCTAACCTTGCCATTATTGTCTTTACACAATGCTGGCTGTAGACAGAGGTCAGGTTGAACATGACATTGCTGCCCATTCATTGCTATTTTAGCAAAGCCGCTCAATTAATAGCAATACCTTGAGTAGTGCAAACTAAATACAAGCTGCAACTTCAATTTACTCACCAAATGTTTATATTATAAGTGCTTGGTGAAAATTCCAGCAGTCATGAATCAAGAACATGAGTAGGCTACACATAGAGAAAAAAAAAAGCTTAAAATGCAATCCACCTTGAATCCTTGCATACTCTTGTTACAGTGTTTGGGGGGGCTGACGCCATCCGCTCCCACTTCATTCACAAATCCAGCTACAGGAAACAGGTCACTGGCCTCCTGTGCCAGTTGAATCACAGGAAAAAGCCCGGATGATTTGGGCCCACAATGAGCTCCAGATGTTGATGGCGACAATGTAATGCAAGGGGAAAGTTCATCACACTCCACTTCCACAGGTGATCAGGGATACACAGGACATAGTGTTTAGCCTGAAATCATCACCAGAGTGGAGCAGAAGATGCAAATGCTATCAGCCCTGAATTATTCTGGCGTTTATTGCTCGTAAAATCCACACATAAACATGACGGTCCAATGTTTATGTGACTTCCCGGAGGTTGCTGCAGGCATGGCTCCATCCTGGAGGGGGAGCCTGGAAGTGATGGGGCCAGTTGTCAGGAGACCACCCTAAACAGGCCTAAACAGCCAGCTGGAGGGATTGAGGAGGCGCCATGTTGCACCGACTGACCAGATTCTTCAGATAGCTTTAGGGAGGACAGGCTGTCTGCGGCAGATGGGGAAAGGACCCACTTCCCCGCCTTCCACCACCGCCACTCGCATCTCCCTGCTCACATCCGTACTGATGGTCCTATATATCTTTATCTACTCTTGCATGGTTTTGCCGCAGGATCGCCTGAATGTGCTCTGACCTCATTCAAATGTTTTTTCAAACAAATGTTAAGATTTCATAAACTCTCAATTGTTTTCACTGTGATCCTGGTAGTCCTGATTTTATAAACACAACGGGTTCCCAGAGGCTGCTTGTAAGTTGAATTGTTTGTGCAGACACATTAAATTTGATTAAATTAAGAAATAATGCGATAAAGAGGGAGGAATGTGGAAAACATGACGCAAATGAGAGTTCGCTACAATAAGATGGATAATAAAAGTGTAGCTTCATCATATTTTATATACAGCAGAATTTGTAGTACCGTATTTTCCGGACTATAAGGCGCACCTAAAAATCTAAATGTTCTCAAAAGGCGACAATGCGCCTTATAGTTCGGTGCGCCTTATCTATGGACCAAATTCCTAAATTTAAACTGGCCTGAAGCATTGTGTCATGAAATCAATCATAAGTGGCCCGCTGAAGACTATGAATCATGAATCAAAAAGACTATGGATCATTATTTTGTGATTATAAAGTAATTTGTTGCGTCTGAAGTTGAAATAAAAAAGATAAAATGGAGAATGATTTGATTTGGATTAAAAATCTGACATGGTGCATTAATGGTGCGCCTTATAGTCCGGTGCGCCTTATATAAGGACAAAAATTTTAAATGGGCTATTCATTGAAGGTGTGCCTTATAGTCCGGAAAGTACGGTAATACCAAGTAATCATTTTATGCAAATGACAACGCCAGACAAATGTCTGATAAACTCAAGCATCTATAATTACACACTAAAGGTGGCCATAAAAAAAAAATTGTAGCAGGCCAACCAATGGGGACTTTCAAAAAGACTTCAAATGACACGCTGCTGGTGTCCTGTTATAATTTCAAAATGAGCTCCAATTAAAAGTGATGGTAAAAACTCACAACGGCCTTTATGTGATGACGTCTGACTTTGATGATACGCGGCGTAGCACAAGGAACCTTGACATTAAAGTTGGCTGTATGCCTCCACTGCAACCTTTCATTTCAGCACATTCAGCAGACACCCCCTTTGAACTCTTGGAAATAAACATGCGTCCACACTATTCCCAACACACAAGCCCCGCTTTATTGCAGTAAGCACCTTTTTTCTGCCGTGCTTCCACATCTGCCTGATTATGGTTCTTCTTCTAAGGAGAGCGACAGTGCACATTCTCCGGCCTTAATTAGGCCTCTTCGAGTAATTAGACTAAACACAGCCTTCACGCTCAGCTCCGCTCATTCATCATGCGCCGCTCCAGCCCCAAAAGGAAATACACCCGCTGCACACACACAAACAGACACAAAGGCTGTTGGCGGCCACATTTATGCCTCATTCAGAAGATGCGCGACAGCCTGAAAACCAAGCGGCCCGTTTACGCTGACTGCGTTTCTTTCGGTGGCCCCCCTGCCGACGATGAGAGTAGCCTACGGCGGAGGAAGAGCTCCAGATCCATTTGATTCATCAAGGATGAAGTAGTATGAAACAATATCCCGTGCTGCTGTTGACTTTGGGCACTGAGAGGTAGCGGCTGTAACACGCTCAACTAGGAAAGGATTCACCGTTAAATCTTTGGAAATCCACTTGCTCTCGACCTTCACCTCAGGGAGGAGGGGGTGGGGGGGGAGTTCCTTTAACAAGTGATCCACAGCATGTTAAAATGAACTTTTTTATAAAAAGATATAATGTTCAAAATGTGACTAGATTATTCACATTATATTAGTACTTCATGTGCTTTCTTAAGTGAATTTGACAAGACTTACACGTGTGGTTGAACAATTCTCAACCTACAGGGAAAAACGTGCCGATGAAGTCACATGAAACTTTTTGTATGATGTCATACAAGCTGTCAGCCTATCACGTGAGGGCTCAGGCGACCATAGTAGAGCCGTGATTGGTCGTTACCTGAGACCTGAACAACTGCAATGTTATTGCAAGTGGCAAAATGGCCGCCCGCTGAGATAGATAAAATTGGATTTTGCTGCTTCATTGATATTCCACAAACACAGTATTAATCTTAATAGCGTGTCCAGAGTAGTGGGGCCAATTAAAACATATTATTTTAAGGAACAATTTTGAGTTGACTTAATTTAAAAAATATATCAATTTTAAAAAACGAACTTTATCCTTACCAATGACAATGAGGGTGTAGTTGACGTTGACGCTGCCAAAGCCGTTTGTGGCTTTACAGATGTACGTGCCCGTGTCGTCCGCCTCCACCTCCTTAATCTTCAGGCCCACGCGGAGGATCCGGAAACGGATCCAGCCGCTGTGGATGTTGCGTCCATCTTTGGTCCACATGATGAGTGGAGGAGGATCTCCTTCCACCGGGCAAGGCAGCTTGATGGCGTTCCCGAGTCGAACCGTCTGTCGGTGAATAACCTTCTCAGACACACGTGGAGGTCCTGAGGGTGGACACGCATACAAAGCATAACTCTCAAACTCTCTACAAAAGAAATCTAGATTCAACCAAATGTAACAAAGATATATGTAGTAGTTGACTAGGTCATAAAATGGAAAATTGACAATATGTCAAGCATAGACAGATTTCATAATCACACATGTAAGGATAATTAAGGCTTTTATTTTGGAAAAATCATCCAATTAATGAAAGTATATTATTTAAGGGGAAAAACTCTCCGTTTTACAGATTGGCTTGAGTACAGGAGATCATTGTTGAAGCACGAGTCGAGCAAATGGAAAAAAGGAAAAAAAAAACAGCTTGGTCAGAGGCAGATGGAACGAGACTGAGGTAATTTGTCATCTTCTTGTCTGATTACCCACAAATGCTGAAACTAGATTGTAATAATTGGACAGGGCCTGTCGTCCACAGCCAGCACAGAGAGGGCAAAGTGTTCTGGCTGGACTTTTTGTGTAGCGTGCAAGAGATCAAAGCTGTCGGTGGGGTGCGCGGGGCGGGTCGCACTTCGACGGACATTAATTGGCTGGGGTCCGCTCCCTCAGATCCGGTGTAATGAAGCAGGGCGAAACACTCTGTGATGGTGTTAGGAGGCCCGCACCACTGCTCGCACAACACCGGGCACCAAGCGAACCCCGATCCTCGGCCCCGCCCCCTTTAAAGCTAAACAAAACCCTGAAATACTGAGCGGACCAGACAGCCAATCAAATGCAACCAAACCCTATCGCTAGTCTGGGCCTCTGAACAAATGGCCTGCTCTGGTTGCAGTAAAAACAATGGGGAGGGTAAGTACACATGGCTTCTCCCAATGCATACACACATACGCTCAAACCAACACACACAGTCACATTCCTCTGGTGCATTTCACACATAATGGTAAACAAGAACTTTATTGATGGGGCTGCAAAAAAAAAAAGGCGGGGAGGGCAGCCAGGTAATTCCATCTGGTTGTTTCATCCGTCACATTGCCGACAGATGAATAAGAGCTGCGTGTAGAACATCTGGGCGGCTGGGTCAAGCGAAAAGGTGGGATTTTTTTTTTTTTTTGGGGGTGACTCACATACTGTATAGATTCTAAGTTGAAAAGCATGTTCATTTGCAGCCATGTATTCTATCATGCCGGTACATGGGAAATTGAAAGTGTCGTTGTGTACGTCTGTGACGAGAACGCAACCGCAGTCTTTTTGGCTGTTGTCAGCTGGCGCATATCTCACCCTGCTTCTACCGCAGCAGAACACATGCGCTGCTGTGTCTTCACAATTGGGTCACGGACCGGTGTCGGTGACCTGATTTTGCTCAGTTCATGACTTGATGTCAGATGTTTACATGAAAATTACATAAAGTGTAATTCTTTGCAAATCTCAGCAAATAGGCCTCAGTGTTCTTAATCTAGCACTCCACGAGATTGTGTGTCCACAAAATCAAAGGAAAAAAAAAATCATCAATTCTAATCAAAGCTCCTTTCCAAAAAGTAAGAAAACTTAAAAGTCAAAAGTTAACTCAAAGTCAACCAAGTGAGGAAGAGTTCACAGTCAACTTCCAAGCATGGACTGCGTGCGACCTCGGGGGTTTCCTTGAACTGTAAACTCAGATCAGTGAGTCTAACAAATGCTAAACACAAATCTGGCATTGAATCCTCCATGATACATTGTGACTACTGTAGCACACTGTAATATTCCTTAAACATGTGTTTCCACTTTCATTTACTGTCTTTCATCACTGTCATCCTTACTGTGGCGAAGATATGGTAAATGATATGGAATGTTATGTGGGACCCCTTCGGCTCCAGACGTTTACAAATGAGCCTAATGCACGAGACGCTTTTGGCTAGTGCTCCAAGCGTTTGGAATGTGCAACAAATTATTTCCTCCCTCAATCTCCGCTCTTAAAAAAATATCTTTTGAACTCCCTTCTGACAAACAAGGCAAAGAGAAGTGCCGAAATCAAGGACGTGGTCTGCATCACGTAATAAGTATTTGCGCTTGCGTGCATGACCGCTATGCTTTCTTCAGTAAGGGGCTCTCCTCCTCCTACTCCCTCTCAAGGACAGGTTCTCTTTAACCTTGAAGTTGAAAGCGCCGAAACCACAGAGGCGCTCTGTGCGGAACGGAATAACGTCTTTATCTGCATGATTGAAAGGCAAAATTTAATCGCGGCATTCTGATGAAAAAAATGAACTAGAGCTGCACTCTGGGTCACCGCGCTGTTTCCCGGGCCTACTACGGCGAGCCGAGGTTGTGATGAACGTGCCAGCTTCACGTCAAACTGGCTGCGTACTCAAATTGTTCGAATTACTCGCCACTCTGTACGGAAAACGATACACGCGACCATATGGGCTTCCCCGTCTTGCGGCGCTGGTATGGAGCGCCTTATTATAGCCGGGCTCCATGTGTGAATGGAATCTTTCATAGTGCAGGAAGAGGAGGAGAAGGAGGAGGAGGAGGAGGAAGAGGAGGTCTGGCGACTTACAGAATTAGCTCTGTTTGTCTTTGCTCAGTTTGGGGACGAATTATTTTAAGAGAAAAGGCCACATTCAATAAGTTGCATTCTTGTGACATACTAAATATAGAGCTATAGAAAGCTCATGATGTGCAGGGATTGAAGTCATGTCGTGGGAAAGATGTTAGGAAATGCCAATAAAGGAGGATAACAAAAAAATCACCATTATGGTGGATTGAGTAATGTTCTTGTTTATGAACACCTGTGGATTTGTAATGGCGTGCAGATGTCGCCCCCAATACTCACACACAAATTGTTATTCCAATCACTACAAACATGTCAATAAAGGGTGGGCTTGGCCGCTGACAACCATTTTAATAACCAACACCTGGAACTTCAATGACTGGATCATACTTGCAACACCGCTTGCCCCATCCAGGACGTGGTTACTCAAACATCTGTAAACATCATCTCGTAAAAAAGGAGTTGCTCCTTAATCTGCAGCCAAGTGCAAGAATTTGTTGTGCGTTCAAACTCCTTTTGTACACAGCCAAACCGCCGTGATTCATTACGACGAGAAATGCTGCTACGTTATGTGTGATTGTAATCCTTTTTAATATGATGCACAATATTTCTTACCACAGCAGAAGGGTGGTGGCAAAGAGGAGACACACTAGAACTGAAAATAAAATAAAAGTTAGGAAAATGGTTCACGTATCTCTATCGGTAATAGCCAAAATAAAAAATAAAAATTAAAAATCAATAAATGGACTGAATAAATAAATAAATGGATAAATAAATGATTGAATAAATAAATAAATAAATAGATAAATGAATAAATAAATAAATAAATAAATAAATAAATAAATAAATAGCCTCACGGTTCAACTTTGGATGTTAAACTGTGCAGTTGAACCTTGACCCACAAGTTTAACTTGTTTTGTGACCAAGCTCTTAACTCAGTTTACCTGCATACAAACCAACACTTGCAATAAACTGACATAGTATTTTGTTAAAAAAAAAATAATAATAATATAAATATTTATAAAGGGTGTGCCCAAATGAGTTGAGGTTGTCTATTCAATAAATGGCTGAAGTGCCCCCCCACCCCACAAGCTTCACTGGAGCAGAGGCGTAAGTGAACTTCACTAGTATGTCAGATTTTAGCTCGCAACACAGAAAAAAAAACAAAAAAAAACAGCAACAGTTTGCAACTTGAAAAGCTCAAGGCAAAATGCCACTGTAGTTACTTTAAGGATAAATAGCAGAGACAGATAACAAGAGAATGCTTCCTCCTCTTTCCCCTCCTTCCTCAGTGGCACTGTGTCAGGCCAACAGACCGTACAAATGCAAACAGACATCACAGAAGAGCGCACTCTAATGGAGTCTACGCTAGCAGGGCTCTATTGCATTTTGCGCCTCTCACAACCTCAGGCTCGATTGTGTAATGCACATCAACAAACGGGGCAACACAAAGTTCAGGGTGAGCAACACGAGCTAGAAACCAAATCCACGCTCGGTGACTTCACATGAGACTGGAGAGAAGGCGAAAAAGGTGAGGAGAAGGTTGCAGCCCAGGGAGTGTGTGAAAGGCCGCGAGTTTTTGTCAGGAGCTGGCTATACATTTCACAAGCACAGATACAAATCAGCATTACAAAAAAAAAAGAAAAGTGAGCGGGAGGAAGATAGGAGGCGATAGCGGTCTTTTCAGCATCCCGGCGAGAAAATCAATCCCCGTTATTCCCCCTCACGATTCTTTCCAATCAATAGTTAAGAGCAGGGTAAGACCAGTCGGGGGACAATGGCTCTTTCTTCAGCACCATCTTGATGGAGGCTTGAATAGCAACAGCATCCGTGGTGGGAATGCTAGCGACGAAGCGATTGGGTGACTTTAGGAACAGCAGGAGAAGGAGCGACAGAGAAAGCGGTAAGGAGACGCTCCCTGATTAAAGCAGAACCACTGGAATAACATGGCCCTCTTGTTCTCACTCAACCTTTCTCCACAACAACAGGGCAGCCCCTGCCGACTCCATGAAAAGAACAAAAAAAAAAGAGAAGAAATGACTCTGGCGTCATAAAGCTTCTAGAAACATCTCCATCACGAGGCCTGCCCATAACGGGGCCTACTGTGGCGCCTTTGAACTCTAAGCTGCTATATTTCATTAAACTTGACGGCCGGGTTGCCTCACTCGGCGGCATGTGTGTGTTTTTGCTAGCTCGTACCACTGTCGTCTGAAGTTACGGCACGGCGCAAATCCATGCTCCGCCCACAATAAATCAACGAGACATAAACGGTTTTATCGTGTTAGGGTCCCTGCAGTGTTTCAACAAAGACCACCTCTGTTTACATCATGATGACACGTTTAAATGGTTTTGTCTGTGGAAACAAGCAGAGGTGCTACTACAAACACCATATAAAGTATTCTTAGGGAACGGGAGCCTCCTGAAAACATCGTCTACCAATTCAGAATGATCACAAGTCAAGGCGGTGCGGAATCCTCAGAGGAGTACTTTGATGATATGAAAGGACTCTTTTAATACAGGTTAAAGGTTCCATAAGCTATTTTGCTGTCTGGGAAGTATAGAGACTTTTTTGGAAATTCCTCAACCTGAATTAAAGGAGGTCTTTCATGGGAGGTTTGCAGCGGCCTTCTTCTTTATTAGATGTTAATGTGGAAATGGATTAGTTCATACTTTTGTAATGTCCTATGAAATTGCTAAAGTACAACTTTAGAAAAGAGCCAGTTCCATATATAAATTTAAAGAAACTAAAGAACTCAATATAACTTCCACATATTTTATGTTTTACACGAAAATGTGAGCTATATTTTTCACTATATGTATATATTCAAATATATATTGTAATGTAACAACAAAAAATAGAAATAGCAAACCGTCAAATAATTTGTTATAATAATGCTCATTATCAGAATTGTTAAGAAAATATTTTGCAGAGGGGAAGTACTATTTCTAATAAAACAGTGTTGTTTCTAAGTATTGGTGGCAAACGTGAGAAATAGCAAACCGTCAAATAATTTGTTATAATAATGCTCATTATCAGAATTGTTAAGAAAATATTTTGCAGAGGGGAAGTACTATTTCTAATAAAACAGTGTTGTTTCTAAGTATTGGTGGCAAACGTGAAACCGCAGTAATCCAGTGGCATAACTTTGAAATGTAGGCCTGCCTTTGGCCAGACGTGCGCTGTCACAAAGGGGCCACAGTGAGTAGCACTCTGCCAGCTTTATCTCACTCCATTAGGCGCAAGACTGGCGTGCACACCGGGACTGAGTGTGTTCTTTGGGCCACTTATCTGAGAAGAGGCACCGGAGGGGGGGGGAAGTCTGGGAATGGAGAGAAAGGCCAGATAGAGTGACAACCAGACTGAAGGACAGGACGAGTGGCCCCGGCGGTCAGGCTGGCTGGGGGTCGGGGGCGGCTGAATGAACTTGAAGCCAAAGTGGGGCTGTTGTAGAGAAGCACGGGAGCTAAGATGGCAGAGAGGTCTCCTTTAACATCGCTCATAGCGAGAGGAGGGCCGCACGGGGGAGTGCAAGAGGATTAGGCGGGCCGAGGCGGTGGTAAGCAGGAATCTCAACAATCTCACACCCAGATCCTGGGCCTGGACTCGGCCACATGACTCTGTTTCTCTCTGTAGCCCAAAGCAGGGTACAAGACAAGCACCTGTTTATTGCTGTCTGTCGGTTTGGTGATGGATGGACCATCAAACATGTTTTCCAATCGCAAACAGTAACTAAATGAAAAAAAAAGAATTTGTTTTTGCAAAATCATGTCGCGTACATCTGGAACTTTCACTTCCTTGCAAGCCGCATTCTGTTCAGTTTGCGGCTAGTTTTAAGAGGCCCATCAACAGTGAGGTGCATCCTGCCACTCCCTTCTTCTCACATCTTCTGCTGCATTCCGCAGGCAAAGCAGACTTTTCATCAGCACTCTTGTCACAGTCGGGGGTACAGTATGGAGACACGCAACGAGCTGCAGATGTTCCACAATGTTTAGTCACTGTCACGCTGGTTTGAAGTGATGCCGGACAGTGGCCAGACATACTCTTGTTTGTGTGATAATGGAACAGGGGAGCTCTTGAGATCTCCATCAGCTCGTCTCCAAGTTTAGAAAGTGAGGAACAGCCGTATTCCGGGAATACTGGCAAGAGGCAGAACTTTCCAGGTAGTGTTGTGAGATTTAAACTGGAGACAAGTTGCTGGTGGACCAGCAAAGCTCCCGCTGACAGCGATGGGGCCTTTTCACAATCCAGGAATATCGTGTAGAATCAATCCGTCATCGTGGGAGCTGTTGAGCCTGTCGTTAACATGTGCTGCTCATTTTTTCACAATTGACAATTCCCACTTTGCTTTACCACTGATTGACATTTTAGATTCATTTGAGAGTTGGTACATCAGTTCTGTTGTGACATTATACACAATATGGAAAACGCTAGATCGGGAAGTTAGAGCAACAGAAACTGAGAATAAAAGCAATGGAATTAGATTTTGAGGTTAGAAGTCACATCTGCACACTTTAACTGAGCCAGTGGAACGTTGTGAGGTACTGGAGACCACTAAAGTGTATCTAAACAACGTCAGTGAGGTACGGGCCAAGTTGAGTCTTTGCACACAGAAGCTCAGAAAACATATGCTCGGCATTTTTACCACATTTATCAACTCAGTGTTGGACTATAAAGTTATGGAAACCATTGTCACTTCTTTTGCAATTGACAGAGCTTCAAGTCTATAGTGAAGCACCCACATATGACGATTTATTTCCTCTCAGAGTTGTCTGATGGCTTGGTCAGATGAAGAATTAAGATTCATGGGTCTAGGCAGGGTGTGCCTTAAAAAAATGACTTCCTTCGGGCTACAGATGATGATCATAACAGAGACGCCACTGTAAACATAGTTAAGATCATCTCTTCTATTAATCATCCATGCTTAAATGCCTTTAAGCAGATACATGAATCATGTCAATAAATTGATAGAGTATGAATGGAGGCCACATGTGCCAAGTCCATCTAAACTGACTCAAGTAGTACATATCCGTACGCATGAGGAAATGCAATCTATTTCACTGCATGGTGCAGTCTGGGATCGTGCGTAGCCTCACTGTAAAGAATGAAAGATTATGCTCCTTGCTCCCGAAATGATTATTCCTTGTCGTCCTATTCCGTGCCGTTCCAACTTTGAGCGGGGGACATATTTTCCATTCATCGCAGATGAATCAAGTCCCGTCTTCGCCTCTGCCGCAGCACTTAGGGAAGGAAACGAGGAGCAGCGTGACAGCGTACGCTTGAGCAGTGAAAACTTCTGTTTTGATGAAGTGTGACAAGCATTGGCCCGAACGGTATTGAAACTCAATGAAAGGGGACAATGTGGTAAAGAATTTCCGAGGTCACTCAAAAGAATTGCTAATGAAGAAGAAAATGGGATTGAAAAAGCCAAAAAGCTATGTGGGGTCTCATTGAAGCCCATCAGAGGTGAACTGAAAGGGGGTTTGCGGAGGAAGAAGGAAACTGGGAGGCGGGTGCCTGGAAGTCAGCAGAGGCCTCATTCAAATTTTCTTATCCCGAACGTTCCCTGGCTCGGCTTTCTTCGAGCCAAGCCAAGCCGTCGCTGTTTCCACGGCCATAACTTTCAATCAACCATTAAATGCACAACAGGGGGGAGGGGGGGTGTGTGTTTATGTGAAAGACGGAGAGGATAAATGTGTGCTAGTTGCTAAGGCAACAAGTGATAAAAGCCTCAAAGTGAGGAGGCAAACAGAGAAACGCATTTGGATTCTTTTCGAATCATGACGTACGTCAGTGTTCCTTGACTTGTTTTGGCGTTGTGATAATGAGACTATAAAGCGTCACAGCTGGCGATGACACGTCCAGCAAACAAACAATTACAGAAGTTGGCAAGAAATGCTTCTGCAGTTCAAATCAAGCGCATTGGATTGCATCACAATGCCGGTAGCACCGAACCTGCTGGGCCGAGACGACATCCCGAAGGCTGCCATCATTCAAATTGGGCATCTTTTCTTAAGAAAACAAAAGGTTGTCATGGTTTTTTACAGACTACGGTGTAGTTTCTTTGCATGCCAGCTATATTTTGTGAAGCCAAGTCAAACACAGTGGTGTTTTTATTATTTCTCTTTAAGAATACGATAGCAGCTCTTTTTTTTGATGGGTGAGACATCATTTTGGGGAGGCACTATAATACTTAAAAAAAAAAAAAAAGTTTTTTCCATTTACATTTCAATTCCTTGTGTTCAGAAGTGCTTGGTATATATTGTAAAAACATATTTAATACAAATACAGTAGTACCTTGACTTTGACTTAGGAGTTCAAGTTCAAGGAGGGACTAAGTTCTGTTGAATAATACTTAAAAAAAAAAAAAAAGGGTTTTCCCATTTACATTTCAATCCCTTGTGTTCAGAAGTGATTGTAATATATTATATAAAAAAATATTTAATACAAATACAGTATTACCTTGACTTAGGAGTTCAATTTGTCCGGTGGCCAAGCTCTTATTTCAATTTACTCACATATCAAATCGATTCTCTGCACTGAAATTAATTGAAATTCCATTAATCCGTTCCAGTTGAATGTTTTTAATAGGAACGGACTACTTTGGAGTTTTTGAGCCCGATGTCAATTTTGATATTTCACAGAAAGAAATTCCAATAACCGACGGGCCAATTCATTTTAAAAATATTTCCACTCATCCACCCACATACAGGCTCGCCTCCAGCCATTCGAACTGTTCTCACATTGGCCGCTGTCATCTGACGCCAAACCAAGCAGTTGTCAAGTACACAAATGGCCGCCTCGTATTGTCCATCCAGTAAATCCGGTCGATCACCGAAGTCAAAGCGGCAAAAAGCGTGGTTAGCATCTGAATGTTGATTGTTCGACACATTGATTAACACGTGGGGTTAACTGGTGCATTTCAGCCAAGGCCATGTGTGGTCTGAAAGCATCCCCAAGCCAAACTAATGAGCTCTGGCTGCAGCCTCTTCTCTCCTCCAAATACAAACAAGTAAGCATTAGCATACAGCTGACAGAGATAAACATAGAAAGTGGACAATGCCTTGTTAAAACTCCACATGAATGCTAATTGGAGTGGCCATTTAAGTCAGTCAATGAAGGAGTGTTGCTAAAAGGGATTATATGACCCCTCTTAAGTAAACACCGAGTGACCTCCATTATGACTACTTATCACAGCTACAGCCCTTTCCTTTCTTTCCCCTGCGAGGGGTGAAGTCTGACACATTCCTCGGCCTGCCAACTGCCGGGGTCAGCGGCGTGCGCTGATGGACACGGATTGAAAACAAGCGTATTGTTCTCACCTCTGGGAGACGTAGAGTGGGGCTTTTAAAAATTGCCTCATTATCAAGACGTTTCCAAGGGTAATTTGCTTAATAAAACATGCTGTACAATCAGATATAAAAACCCCGTGCGGTCAATATTGCTAGTTCTCACGCACACCTAAACCGCAGCGCCTCAGCACCCTCTGCTAAGAGTGTTTCAAATTAATCTGCCCCGTCCAACCTGTGGGACGGCCACATCATAATCCACCCATTGTTCGTCGCAAATGGACCACCACTCGGTAAACGGGAGCTAAGATGAGCCGAGAAAGATTGAAGGGGGGGGGGGGGGGGTGAGGAAAGGTCAGTCCGTGCCTTGTTTTAACAACAGCACATTAAGTTAACCTACTTCCTCCAGCTTTACAGCGGTAATAAAGTAGAGGAAATGCAATGACTCGCTGGCGAGACTGACTCTGCCTCGTGCGATGATGTATCGGTCCTACAGATGGAGCTCAAGCAGAAAACGAGCGACGTTCCTGAACCCTGAAATGGAATATTCAAACATAATACACAAGGCAAGCTATTCTTTCTGCCCCCCCCCCCCCCCCCCCTCAACCCCTCCCAAAGAGTATCTACCTTGGCCCTTCGCTAGTCAGGAGATATTCCAATACGACAAGGACTTTGGGGCATTGAGTTACTTTTGAATTTCACTTCATTATGCGTAAAGGAAATGGAAAACTCTGCGGATGTTGCCAAATGGCCTCGTGATTTTAACAGCCACTGGCGTACCGTGCATCACAATACCTCCTTGTTATGGGAGCGTGATGTAACGGTGCTGTAAAATGTATATTTTCCGACAGGGGTGCAGAGTGTGCGCTTAAGCTTGTCCAGATGTCTACAAAGGTGTGTGTGTGTGCGTGTGTGTACACATGATGCAGCAATTGTTTGCTGATCATTGAAATGCAAGGAAATAATGTGTTGTGGTATTTGCCAGAGCAGACACCTGTTTTTCTTTTCATTCACATATGTGCAGAACACACGTTTTTTCAAAATACACAAGAAATTGGACTGCTGGAGCAAAGTTGAGATGTTGGAGTATAAACTGGCATTTGACTATATTTAACCAAATTTCCTCGAGGGGAATTTATGAAAAATGAATGCTTCAATTGAAGTGTTGCTTGCAATGGCTTTGATAAAAATCACTCAGAATGTTCTGAACTCTTGGCTTCGTGCCAGTACTGACAACTAAATCATGTTGACACCGTTGTTGTTTTAGCACTTTTTGCACAACTTGCTTTCGTCAAAGAGCTGGAAAACACATTTCACAATCCAATAATAATTTCCCGGTTCAATTTCAGTTTGTATTTGAACCGTCCCCTTCATATTTCTTCACATTTTTGACATAAGACCAAACCACACTTAACAATAATTCAACACTCAACCACAACAATCAGTCACCACTGCGATGTTTCAAATACTATTTTGTTGGAGGGAAGCTACATTTCAAAAAGTTGGAAAAAGGTCAAATTAAGTTCAGTTGTTCCGCTTTTATTTTCATCCTAAAATTTCACCTGTTTTTAATATAAAACTTGCCAATTGGGAAAGATTGCTCCAATGGCAAATTTATTGAGATGGTATGTTGACTCCATTTTGCCTCAATAAATCAATTTCACACAATTTACTAATTCATTGCAATCCCCATCTTGATTTAACATCACCCGTGTAACATTGGTCGTCAATGCAAAAACACAAACACGCCTCAATGGCAAGTGGAGGTTCATTAAAGCAAGCAGGCAGTGGAAAACGGAGGACCGAAAAGTTTCAGTGGTCTCTGATCCTGTCACCGCATTAGAGATTGTGCTGGGACACATCACTGGGCACCTCCACCGGCTGGCTGCTGGGGGTGGTTGGGGCACCAGGGTGGAGGAAGTGCAAGGGGGGCCAATTCTCGCTCGGCCAGGCGCAAAGTCTTTCCGATGTAGAGAGAGGGGATGGGGGGTGCGGGGGGGCGCCCATATGTTTGTGTGCCACAAGGACAGGGGGTGTGTGGGATCAGATGTCACCTGATGACTGACAGCGACAGGCTTAAAATGCTTTCGCTCAAACTTACGGCCTCCTCCCTGGCTGCATTGTTGAGCTAACAGCAGGAAAGCGACACGTCCGACGTCGTTTTACTGTTTCCAACGCAAAATTCAAAGGAGGAGGTGGATGAAGGTGAAGAGGGGGGGCCGAGAGGGGGTCTGGCCCTTTATAATTGAATTTACATTTGTCACAAATGTCATCATGCATTGTTAAGTTTTACAGGGGTCGTTTTACAGCCTCTCTGGGCTTCGCCTGACTGCGAATAGCGGGTTTGAGTTGGAGCCGCGGTCTGTATTTCACATGCTGTCAGAGCGGAGCTGTTGTCGTTGGACTATAAAACGCGGCTCAGTGTATCAAGCCGCAGGAGCTTGTATTGACTCTGCTTCCACATGATCATTCAGGATCATCCAGGAGTGTTTGCCAACTACATATCAGTCTGCACATCTGCTTGAGGAGCTTTCACAAAAAATGATGAGGAACAGGCTCGATTTGACGGCCCATCTGTTCATCCGTAAACACACAAAATGGCCTCTAATCGTATTTAGCCTTCAACGACTTGTTTACTCTCGGTTTAGTCGTGCCGCGAAGGCATGGCCGCCACGCTGTGAATGAGGCATTGTCTGAGCGCCGACGGACCTAATCCCTCCCACACACGCCCACTCCTCCACCCTTCTAAACCAACGCTACCTCTTTCCTGCATCCCTGCTGCATGCAGGTATCAGACGCCCCTCCGAAGTTTGAATTGCTTGTGACAGATCCTCCTCAAATGGAGCTGAGATCACATTCCTGCATCATTTTTGCATCGGACATGTTTGAGACGGCCGGTGATGCTGTGTAAATTTACACAAATGGCATCCACGTGTTCTTGGGGGACCTGTTGACAGGCATGCTGCGTGTTCTCTTTAGAAAGTTATGTTCTGAGCCTGGCACGGGAAACTGTGAATTGTGGTCAGTATCTCGGCCAGCCAGCCGCGGGAGAGCTGGATTCTCTACACAGACTTGTGTTCTTTCACCCTGGGAAGCTGATGGATGATGTTTGTTTGGTTTAGCTCTGGAGAATGTGCACACACACACGCACACATTTGAGTCGAAGCAAGTTTGCCCTTCTCTCATTCCCTAGCCAGTGTTGATTTTGGGCTCCTTTTAGTTTTTTTTAACTTACTTTTCCGTCTCTTACTTCTCTGTGTGAAAACATTAACTGAGACTTTCCCCCCCCATACGCTTGAGTTATAATGAGCCATGCACACAAGCGTGCCAGTCTCACAATAAACGAAAGAGTTCACATTCATCTCACCTCGCGCACAGTGGACCAGTAAGACGGCCTCCAAGAAGAACAGCACAATCTTCAGTACCGCCATAGCGTCCAAACACAACTTCATGCTCTTTCAAACTGAAACAAAATGAACACAATGTGACATTCCAAATGGAAAATATTACTTGGAGTGCAAAATTATGATCCACTAGTGATTATCAACAACCAGGTGTGGCGTGGGAAGTTATCCGCTATTAATTAAATGGCTTGAAAATTCTTTACTACAAATAATTTATTCATTTTAACTACAAACCATGTTTATTTATTTATCTATCTATGCCAGCGACATGAGGTGACAGGGAAAACAAAGGTCAATCATTTACCTGTCCATTCCTTTTTTGTTACTTTTTTTGGGGGTGGGGGCAGTTTTATGAGGTGCCGTAAAATATATGCCTCGGCTCATTAATGGTTGCGAAACTGCTTTACGGTGATGCATATTTAGACAAAGTTGATCATTTTTCTACTGATGAAAATGGTCACAAATGACAACTGCTCTCAATAAATTAATCATCTTTTTCAGATTGTTTTTCCTCAAAGTTGAACTAGAGTGCAGGAATCTGTTCATGTTCCGTATTAACGAAATTTAAGTGGTGAAATATTTTCCACAATTTGTTTCCAGTGATGATACCGTTACATCTTCGCAAAAAGTCCTGTGAGGTTTTCACTAAGAGTCTCGATTTCAGTAAGAAGACAAAAAATACCCCAGAGTTAATCAGAATGATACATACAGACAAAAAATAGATCGTTATAAAAATGCTGATGACAAACCTTGATGTTGACTGAATGAAGTCAAGCCCGTACCAGCCTCTTGACACTTTTAGTCCGCGTTGAGTCCATGAATCAAAAGTGCCACTTCTCGTACTTCTTTCAAACTAACGTAACCAGTATAGATTGTCGATGACATTCAAACAACTTAGCAAAACACAGAACGACGATCAAGTCTCGCCAAATACCACCGCCCCCCAAAAAACGGCACCGTATGTTAATATGTAAAACGAGCCCAGCGTGCCTCTTTCCTACCTCTCCGCCTCTGACCATCAAGTGACTCGTGCCGTGCGCAAGCCCGTCGAGCGTGTGCGCGCTGAGACTTCTGACCAATCAGAGAACGCGCATGCGTTAACCCTTTAACTCCCGGAACAAGTGAGCCCCAGCATGCGTCCCTGTGGAAAAAGTTATATTTTGTACAGTAACCGGTTTTAAGTTTTTATTTTTACGTCCCCACTTGAAACGTGTTTTTTATTTCAACGGTGTTATCATATGTCACATTTATGGTGGCAAAAATTTGGATATCACCAGATTTGGGCATTTTAACAAGGGGGTGTGTAGACTTTTTATATCCTCTGTATTTGTAATTTCAACTAAAGAAAGTCTGATTTTAATGCTAGCTAGTAGACAGGCTAACGGAAAAGAGCATTATTCAGGGGTGTCAAACTCATTTTTGTGGCCAAATTGTAATTATGGCTTTCTGCACAGGGCCGTTAGTTATGTATAAATTTACATATGATGGCCTCATATTATATATTCACTACTTTTAATAGTAGAGTCCAGTAAAAACTGTTTGTCCAAATCATCATAAACTGTTTTTGCATTTATTTTAAAGTGTATTTACAGTATTAAATAGTTGAAATACTGTACATATACAGTTGGCTAAGTGGTGAGCTGACGAAAACTGATGTGCTGATGAAAGCTACTTTCTACCAGGCAACGAAATGCTGCCACCTTTTGTCAATATTTGGATATTTCAATCATAGCTTATCCTTATTTACCACATGATGAAAAATCCATCTATTTACTCTTATGCTGGCAAATACAGAATGGTAGGAAATCTGATATCGTCTAGGTTATTGGAGGGGTCGGGGGTCATACGTTAGGTTTATTTGCTATGCCGGCGTTCCCAATAGTTTATTTTACAAAAAGCTTTAATTCAAATATGCAATATTAGTTTCCCATGCAGTTAGAGGACTTAAAAGTGGCTCATTCAAAGCAGGAGTGGCTATGAAATCCTTCTCCTGATCCAAGTGTGGTTCAAACTATAAAAATACTTAGTAGGGGATTATATAAACCACCGTGGAATTCAATTCAACCGGTTACACACATGCATTTCGTAAGCAACGTTACCTATTTTAGAAATACTATGTGGGAGGAACCATAGCTCACTTGGACAACATGAATCTAGCTATGTCTTCAAAATCTTATAAGAAAAAAAGCAAAAATGACCAGCCAAAAGATTTAAACTGAAAAAAACATTTATTTCAGTTTACATTGCATTTAAAACTATTGTTTAAAAAAAATTAACACTACACCCATCAAGGAAATGTGGTGTAATATTACAAAATAAGACCAAGCTCTGAAATCATAGAATATTCTGCCTTTAAATTACTGCATGATTCCCTGTTTATATACATACAATTGATATAGCTCCATATGCCGTTTTTTAATTCTTTATAAAAGAAAAAGCAGAACCCTTCCGAAGTGAGGTTAAATTTTAAGGGCAATACGACGGCTCCAACAGTAGTGTGTTCCTGATTATGAAATGCCTGAGAAGCTGCTTTGAGTTACAGCAAAATGACACAATGCCCATTCTCATATACCCGATGTTCTATAACAGAAAGGAAGATTACTTTTTACTGCCAAAAGCAGCAGGAATATTTAGCAGAGAGCACATGGTATGCAAATGAGACGGGCGTGTGTCGAGTGTGACGTACCTTAAGCTAGCATCTACATGTAAATCTTTTAGCTAATAAAATGGCTTGTTTGGTTACAGTAGTCAAAATATTGCACTAGAATGAGAAGAAAAGCAACGAGTAACCTTGCAGTCTGCAAGAAGGCTTCCCGATCGTGCTTAAAAATTGAAGAGAGGTCAACTCTCCACTAGAGGGCGTTCCAGACTAGATGGTGATAACTATGAGATCCCTTTTATCCATTAAACAAGCAGAGAAGCACCCAAAGTGCACAATGGGCACAGCCCATAAAGTTTCGCCCCGTGAACATTCACTGCCATCGAAAGCGTGTCAAAATTCCAATACAAAAGCTAGCTAGCTCTTAGCACTATTGTGTAAATGCGACTGGAAGCGTGAGGAGGATTTCTGACCAGTTTCCGTGTGAATAGCAACAGCCGACATTGTGGTATGGTTATGACCAGAATGATCCTTATTTACATACTTATCATGACCTACATTCTTTGACTAATCCGAGTCCCGTGGGAGCTCTGGCACAAATGTTGGAAGCTCGCTGTGGAATAGGAAGTTCATTCATTTGTACATGAGAAGCAATAAAACTCCTAAGATGGCCTGTTTTCATGTTGTGCTGCGCAATACCAGTTCAAAGTCTGCGGTTGCCTCATCACCCTCCCGCTTTTACACCTTCACATGTGTGAATAGCGCTTGCATTTGCTTCCCCTTCCAGAAAACAACAGCGGAAACAGGCGAGACCTTCCCTGGGTTTCTTCCCCGCCTTCTCACTTCCCGAGCACGTACGTCGACTGTGAAGGCATCGTCGCATAGTCGTTGCTCTCGCCGTCTTTCAAATGTTGGCCTTGTCGCTGTAGAAAGGCGTGACGTGAAACATATAGCAGTGCGTGCACACCCTCACGGGCTTCATCTGGCCGTATCGAGGCAACGGAGCCGAGTGGGAGGAGCAGCGAGAGCAGAAGATCTGAGAGGAGCAAAGGCAACACACATTAGGGCTTTGTGGGATCACCACATTGAGAGGAGGAATGGGTCGTACCTTTCCACAGCTTCGACAGTGATGTTTCCTGCGGATGACGGTGAAAGGAGCCTTGCACGCGATGCAGGAGCTGCATACTTCATCTGGAACCCAGTCAGGAGGATCTACAACGGACACCACAACAAAAAAAAGTTCAATCCACTAAGTATGGAGGAGTCTGACCATTGTGGTTTCTTGTCTGCGTTATTGCAACACCATTGACTTGGAATCCTAGCTAAAAGTTGTTTGCTCAAGCCACTTAGCGTGCGGTCAGATTTCCACAAAGAGGGCCTCGGTATGGCTTCATCCGAAGAGGACGGGCTGACATTTCAACTTGGAGTTTGTGCTGACCTTCAAACTGTCCCTCACGGGCCTTGGCTGCCAATTCTGATGAGGAAATGGTCTCCTGACAGAGAGCGCAGTCCTCTAGCACGGCACTTCGTAGAACAGGGCCTGCTAGGCAACACAGAAAATAGATCAAGTTGGGTATGAATTGATTTTTTTTTCTTTTCCCCAAAGTTGCATTTAAATAATGCATGTGCAATCCTTACCTTTCTTTTGCTCGTTGTCTCCCTGCTCAAAGTTTGTTGCCATAACCTCAAATAGCGTCTTGAGAATGCTGCGAAGGTCACTGGCGTAGTTTGTCTGCAGCTGATCAGCAACACCTACATCCCACAAAAGAAGAAATTGAAATAATGAGAAGAAGGCAGGTAAAGTCAAAGTAGGGTACACGCCTCGGGCAACATTTCCGCTTCCTTGTAATCAAAGTCAGCAAAGGCCCAATTCTCGGACGTCTCTGAAAGATGATCCTGCGCAATTATCCTGTGGGTTTGATGAGAAGTTTTTTTTTTTTCCTTTCACGATCTGCTCGGAAAATAGTCAGGATGGTATTTGTAAATGGTAAAACTGTTCAATATTTGATGGCCAATCGTTATGTGGTCAACATAGAGTTGGGCCGAGCCACAGACTCGATGACGAAGTGAAATGGAACAACAGGCAAATTAGGAAGATCGGCCGGACAAAAATAGAGGAGCAAATGGGTGTGTTGAGTGTTTGACTAATGCAGCGGCAAAGTTTAGTCTGCTTTATTCTTTCCTATAATATTTGTTGCACAAATGCAAGCATTTTCATTCCTAAAAATTTTTATTTCAATTTTCTTTGTTGGCTGATTTATTGTAAAACTTTTATTAATTTAATTCAAATATACATGTAATATTTTTTTTATAAATTTAATACATTTTTATTTCTTTTTTTGTTGGTTGATTTATTGTAAAACTATTATTAATCTAATTCAAATATACATTTAATAATTTTTATTTTACAGTAATCAATTAACTAACGAGCAACTATTTCATATTCATTTTGGGGGCAGTGTGGATGTCTGGCGGCACCACACTGCCTCATACAGGTTAGTCTTAGTAATACATCAAACATCAAGTTTGCGTGTGTGTACACATCTTAAGCGAATAAACTCACTGTGCAAGGCCTTACCCGATATGCAAACAAAGAGCCGGTGAATGAGGTCGCTGCTACTGTGGAAGCGTGAGCGAATTTTATTTCGGGCAGCTATCTTGGCATCTTGTAGAGCTAGCCGGATATCCTCATGGTCCAGGTCCTCGGACGTGCCTGAGCTGGGAGTAAGGCTGCTGACGGGACTGCGGGGAAACAATGGGAGACAGAGCAGGAGAGGCTGTTTGTACCTTCAATTGTCCCTACATAATTCACAACTTCCATTCATATTTCATTGAGTGAAGATGTTGAGATTTAAGACACCAAAGACATCTGAATATCATAAATGAAGACTGAAAGGAAACATCATCTACTGCTTTGGCCCAATATTAAAAAAAACGACTCCATTAGCGTATGATGCTGCTTATAGTTACCTGGGAGTGTAAACACTGCTGGATAGACTACATGTGGTGACGGACACACTCTCACAGTCACTACCTGACACAGAGCTGACGGGGGAGTTTTGAAGACTAAAAACAATACAGAAAAAAGAGGAAATATTGGAAACATAAAAAGACAAACACAAGGTCAGTTGAATACCAAAATGCTATTGAAGTCTATCAAACGTGCAGTCATAAAAAAAAATAAATAAATAAAAAATCGTCAATATAAATGAAAATGTAGATATTGTAGTCTGAAAATTAGTAGGAAGATGTCAAATTAACAAATGGTGGTGGTAAACAATGAAATAAAAGTCAACAAAAGTGATAAATGCAAATGATAACTTACCTGGAGCCCTTCCTGTTCTCCTCTTTGCTCTCCCTCTTGGATTCCTTAATTCCTTGCTTGTCCTTGTCCCTCAACAGACCTCCAGTTGGGTGTTGCCTCGTTTCAGTCGTCTCCTGTGAGTCGCATGTAGAAGGCTCATCCACAATGTCGTTGCCACAGTTCTGATTGCGATGTCCCGGTAGCGGCTCGACGACCAGGTTCTTCTCACATAATTCAGCTCTCCCTTCCTCTTCCAGGGGTTGGTTCAAGCAGCGAGCTGAAGTGTGAGACAGCTGGCAAAGTTCTCTTCTGCCGAAGCAATCGCGGCTTCGCGGGGGCAGCCGGCAAGCCGAGGACTGGATGACAGCGCCGGGGGTTGTGGTTTTACAGTGCTTATCTGTTCTTAGAGTGAGGCCTAAGCCGAGGCCTGCGGTCTCAGAGGTGATGGCATCCTCGCGGGCGTCCTCACAGCTCCCGCAGCAGACGCAAGAGTTAAGCAAGCAGTGAGTGGCCACCAGCGGACCACAAGGTTCAATCTCGGAGGGAGAGGGCCGCAGCATCTTGTCAACCGCCAGCTCCGTCAAGCTGGGGGAGCGAGGGTTGAAGATGACCGTGGCCGAGAGTTTCATGCCGCCCATACGATGGGCAATGACCTCTGCGGTTTCATTCACGGTGCCCTCTAAGCCCATCTCCCAGCCGTTGGTGTAAGGCAGCGCTTCGGAGCTGGGAGCAGATGTGCGCGATGCGGCGCGCATTGCATTGAGACACTTAGTGCGTGGTTGGAGACACGGCTGCTCTGAAGGTCCTTCAGGGAGCCAACCGTTGCAAACGGCGTCCGACCGCACACCCGGACTACGTTGCAACGGATGAGCGGATTTTTGGGTTTTAGAAGGCGAGGCGACACAACTACGGACTTCTCTGGAGATGCTGGGAACACCGTCTCCTGATGGGTCCAGATCTTCCATGAAGAAGACTCTGTCTTCTTCTTCTAAATAGATACCCGTTTTTCCTCGGCCCCTCTGTAACCTGAGAGGGGAGACCTCAGTGCTGGAAGGCCCGCTGGCTCCTCCCACCTCGCCTTTATTGGGACGGCGAGCCGGGGACTGGCCCTGGCTCGGAGGTGACAGCAGAGTTGACATCTCGTCTCCAACTCGGTACACCATCATGTTGAGCTGCTCCAGTTCTTCCTCATCATATTGCATGGAACAAGCAAGTTCAGCCTCTTCTGCTTCCTCACACTGCAAGTCTTCTGCCTGCTCCCCTTTCTTGGATTCCACCTCCTCCCAGCCTTTTTCCACTTCTGCCAACTCCTCCTCATGGCTGGGACAAACAAACAGAGACAAATGCTTTTGCTCCTCATCACCAGCCGCGTTGGAGGTGACATTAGCAGGGCTGGAGGAGGACTGGTTCTCCTGTTTAGGTGCTGGTGTCTTGCTTGTGGCCTCCTCCTGGCCAGTGGCTAACTCGCCATCCTGAGAGATACAGAGGTTCCTCTCCAGCATCAGTAACTCTTCCTCCGTCAGAGTCTGCAGCAGGTCTCTGAAAAGGTGAGAAAACATCATTACACCATGTTTTAGGTGGTAAAGAACCAAAAGATATGATGGCACTCTGACTGTACCTGATTTTCTTCAGCAAAGTACGAAAAGGGCGAAAGAGCTCAGACATGTCCTCTGCTTTTCGGTCAAGGTCGAGAGGTCCCTCTGAGTACACGACCAACCCACTAAAAACAGATTCAAGATCCTTTATGAGGAGTGAAAGGGAGGAGAAGACTGGTGAGGACGGGCAACACTTACCATACAATGGCTAGTCTGGGAATTGTAAACATCAACGCAGGCTCATAGTCATCAATCATGTCTTGAGTGAGGTAGCCCAAACTGAGCGCCCTGGGACAGAAGAAGAAAAAAAAAAAAGATCAGTGCTTTGTTCTTCTCAAAGTGTTGCATCAACCACTGCTTGGGTAATTCACCTTTCCACCGTCTCACAGAAGAGAACAATCACCTCCTGCTGGACGTAGTATTCTTTGGGAGACTTGACAGGCACCATGGCTGACACATAGCTGCAATGCAAGAAAGGGAAACGATGACATTTGCAGTTGAGTTTGTTGTTGGGCAATGTGAATAATTATTTGCGCTATGCTCGCCAAGAAGGTCTGCACCTAATTTACCTGAGTTCAAACTCAGCAAAAAGGCTGTCGAAATGTCGCAGTGCATCCTTCATGCGGTCCGTGTAGAAATTGAGGTCTCGCAGGGCTTGGTCTCGGGTGATGTTGCGGACCTCCTCCAGGCTTCGAGTTAGGTCCTTTGCCAAGGGTCTCATTGCGATACTTTCTATCTCCCTGTTCATGATGATGGAACCTGCAGCTAAACACTACACAAAAGCGGGGATATCTTTCAAAATCATTTTACAGTCTTGATGGACGGAGACTTGTTTTTCCTCCAGACTGATGCTGAGGGAATTAGTGTATACCTCTGCTCCAAACCAGAGCTGCCCCGCCAAGTTGTCATGACGAATCTCCTCGGGGAACTTGACACAGAAGTCTCTGTTGGCTCGGTCACAGGGAATACATTCTTCCATAATCTGATTGATGATGTTCAGCACATTGTCCTGCAGAGTCACGCCGTCACAAAAGCACAATGAAGCAAACATGAGTGCTAATGACACCTTTTTTTTCCCCCATTGGTGATCATTGATTAGGAAGTAAATGAAGGCACTTTGAGGAGAGTATTACACCATTAGGGTCGCTGGCGTTCAATAAAAAACACTAAAATGAGGCCCATAATTCAAGCTGCGAAAATAGTGTGTCACACATCACGAGAGCTAATCAAGAGCTTATGTGCCGCTGGCATGTACAAGAGCCATAACAATGACTTACAATGAGCTTTTCACTCAACTGTGGCGGCACTGTGCAGTGTAATCTTGTCAGGCGCAGCACTGCGTCTTTCTCTGCATGCCCGCAGGAGGAAGATTAAAAGATGGAAATTGAGATGGAAAGCTTGACCGTTGAGTCTTTTTACAGTTTGGAGCTGTTGGTCTATGTGTAAGCTTCTATTAGCAGGGGACACTGCTGATAACCATCTACGAGGACCATCTGTTTATCCTCTTTTGCCGATTCATTCCATCCAAAATATAAACACACCAACATTGTAGAGCGCTCAGGCTGACATAACATAAGCAGCATGCCAGAGGCCCCCGGAGAGGACCGCGAATAGTAGCCGATAGCTGCAGTGCCTGGTTCAAATGTAAATTGTTGGCCCGAGTGGGCTCATCCGCTATTATTGGAGCACCAGGCTGTTGGGTATCACTGCCTAATTTTAATCCTCAAAAGCTTTCAGGAAGAACATTTGAGGAAAAAAAAAAAATCAGTGTAACTTATAAGACCACGCAAAATTATATAAACAGCGCTGCAGCAAAACAAAAATAAGCACACCGACGAAGGAAGAAGGTAAAAGAACAGTCGGGGGTCAAGTGGTGACCTTATTAAGCACAGCCCGGTGTGCAGTGGCGCTGGGAGGGTTGCTGAAGCACAACAGGTCACATGACGACCTCCCAATACCACCCGCAGCTTTCTCAGCATGGCATCCGGCACTCACAAACAACCTTGCCCTCCAAGCATCTGACTGCACAAAAACTACTCCAACCATCTCCTCTATCAGGATTAAACAATGCACAGTAACGCCAACACAAAATGCTGCCGGCGGGACCCCCGTCCCTGAAGAAGCCACTCTTGGACATTCATTAACAAAACACATGACTGACAAAAACAAGTATGTTCCCTTACACACTTACAAAACTGTACTTATCGCACGTTATCAGCTCAAAGTGCTTCATGTGGAAACTTGACCTAGATAAGGTAACAATAAGACTACCATGCCAATTTTTAGACTAAGGCTGATAAGTGTCATGTCTATATTTACAGATTGTCGGAAAAAAGAAAAAGTCTAGTCAGGTGGTTTGTGTAGTACGAATTAGGGATGCTAGATTATGAAAAAAAAAATATGAATCAACATTATTTTGGTAGTGAATGAAACAGGACTAGCCAACATGTCGTAGTGTGATGTTGTGACTTCTAACCAAAGTCATCCGCCATCTTCCCATCTCACCTGGCAGGAGCGGAACTGGTTGACAAGCAGCGTACATCTTTGGGGGTCCTTCCTTCCATCGAGGCTGTCCAGTTCAGCAGCCACCTGGTTCAGCTCATCATCCGCGTAGTAGAACTGGGCCAGAAGCTGCGGGTCCGTCCTCTGTAAAGAATCACACCGAGTTACTGACCTAAGCTGTTTGGGATGGGAGCCAGTTTGCGTCTACATTATATCTCCCCCATTGGGGTCTTTCCAACATATTAAAATTATGATTTAGCATCCAGTGCATCAATTCTTCACATTTGAGTTCTGACAGAAGAGCTGCAGTCTGCCTCCACCACCGTTACTTGGTTTGCGACATAAATAACTAGTGTTAGATAAAGACACATTTGTTTATTTTTCAGAAGAACTGGGCTGTATGCTAATTGGCAAATGATGCATTGGCTATTAACGGGTAATTCCATTCTTTGTCTGAACACAGGATGAATACAAGTGATGTATGGGAGTTATATATAGTTGTTTTGTAGCTTGTGTGCAAATCCTAGACAACACGTCAAAGTATTTTCCGGTTGTTGTTTTTTAGGGCGATGGAAATGACATATTTTGTATTCATTGTCACTGCGGGAGACAAAGGAGCTGTATTCTATTTTAGGCTTTTCACAGTCAACTATAGGTGTATGTATATATGACTATATAGCTATTTTTCTAACCCTCACGTCCTCACTTTGTGACATCACAATGTTAAGACCAATCAGGTCGTTTTCTTGGATCAGGCAGGGCTTGTGAATAGAGAGGAAAAATGAGCAGGAATGCTTCAAGATGAGTGAATGGAGGGGAAAAAAAACACTCTGGGGTGTTTTGGTGAGGAATTAGCATTTAAACATGGCTAAGAGCTCAAGAAATTTGATTTTGCATGATATGCCTGCTTTAATACTGTGAAAGCTCCCAGAAGAGTAGGAGTAATTAGTGAGTCTAACCCTGGTAGCGCATTTGTGTCATAATCTGCCAGCATGCATTGGAGGAGTTGGGACCAACAGCACAGTGGAGGCAAAGAGTCCATTTGTTGAGTGACACACATTGTACAAGATAGGCAAAAAAAAAAAAATCACTTTGATGTACTTGTAATTCCAAGGAAATATCGTATCACATAGATCTGCTCACATTCCGAGTACAAAAGACAATCTATTCACACGCAGACACAGAATCAAGGGAGAGCTCAGATAGATGGAAAGGTTAATGGATGTGAAAATGGCGACCACATGCCGACACGCATCGTCTCACACACACGGCGAGAAACCAAATGATAGTACAGCAGCTCAGGCGCTAAAAGGGCAGCACGACTGCTTGTCTTTTTGTCTGCGGTGCAGTCAAAGTGTTTTTGATGGCATCAAATGGAATATTAGAATGACTGAATTGGGAGAAATCTCTCACAGGTGCTTTCCCTCCTCAAGTTTGCAATGCTCTTCCTGTTGCGTGATCTGCTATTCCACTCCCTTGTGGACCTTCTCCCTGAATATGATACACAACGCTGTTGCCTCACTCACGCTCATTAATAATGAAAGAAGCAACGAGGAGGGTATACAGAGCTGCAGCAGGGATGCTTGTCGCATCAGTACTGCTAGAAGAAATACATACAAGACTTGGAGAATAATTTTCAAAGTGGCATAATTGCGCTTGGGTCATGATGCATACCTAATATTATATCACTAGTTACCAGTAGGCAGGCTTCGGTTGATGACACTTGATAACAACGGGAGGGTCTGTGACACAAATGTCATGGTGACCACAGAGCAGAAGTTGCAAGTCAAAAGATCCTTTTTTTCTGAAGTACTATATAGGCCAGTGTGCAGTGAAGGAAAAAAAAAAGAGGTGTTTGAAATAGATGTCATTCTAAAACCTCCTCCAGCTGCATTCCTCATACAAGAGGGAACATTCTTGGGGCACGGCATCATGGGCAGAACGAAGGAAGCTGCAGTGTTCAAGATGCACTGGAACTTGGACAATTTAGCTGCTTCATCTATAAAATAAAGTGAATTAAAAAGGAAAGAATGGAGAGGGTAAACCATTTCTATGACTTGTAATATTGTGTTTCAATAATAATCACTGAGACAGTACAAAGTTGTAAACCATGCTGAACTTTCTCCATAAAACAGCCACATGCCAGAATAATTATTTTACTCTATTCATTGTGTTACATTCCATGTGGAATTCTTCGTGGGTTACACTCGAGTGATGTCACTATAATGAAAGTCACTGACGCAGCTTGTGCCCTCTTGCCTACGCATTTTGGCTATTGCCAAAACACAAAGTCATTCTTGTTCAGTTTGGTGAAACAGTATGCATCATTTACACTGGATTCACACTGACGTAAATCCGTGATAATGTGGACAAAGAAGATTTTTCTGGGTCACCTTTTATGATGAATTTTTTTTTCCCCGCATAGGTTCTGAAAGGACTCCAGAACTTACATCATCACCGTCAATGACAGCTCTACCTTGCGTTAAGTGAGGACGTGATTCAGTAGACTCTCATCTCATCCTTTTGCGGTGTGACATACGCCTGTGATACTCCCACAGTCGACTGCTCGGAAGATGACGCAATCGGCAGTGATTCCAAAATAATTTCAAAGCAATGCACTTCACGGGAATTGCGTACTTCCTGCTGTTTTGTGACACATAAATTACTAAACGGCTGTTGTCTGCTCACATTGAGTGCTTGCTACTGTGCAACATCAGCATTTTTTTGTCATCTCTGCTCTCTCCAAGGTCTTCAAATTCTACACTTCATTTCCATTCAAAGCGTGCAACCGATGAGAACTACCAGACACTTGAATATCATCGATGCGGCGCCACCGGCGTGTGCACATTGAACCCACTTAAGGGTATGAAAAAAGACACCCTCCGTATTCTATTTGAATCCCCTTTTGCTGCATTCTGGCTGCCTACCAAGGATCCAATGCAAATGTTTTAAGGGGACGCTGATTCATCAACTCATGTATTATTTAGGATTCCGTGTTGAAAGCAAAAGTGAGCCAATGGGGCTATAGACACAAACTAAATAGCGTAGTTTTTATTCGAATGTAACGTCATGATTGCCTCACAGCTGTTGCCTGATCCGCATTTGTTTTTTCTAACTATAGAGTACTCGGGAATATCACTACCGTTCAGATCTATTCTTATCGGCACGATGAAGATTTGGATCTACATCAGACAACTAGACTTATCTCAGTCGATTAACTCAAGAGCGATCCAGCCATCTGGAATGATGGCTTAATCTGCGCCTCTTTGATGCAGAGTATCCTAATGTGACATTTGGACTAGGCAGTGACCTCTGTATGTGTCTGGCGTCCACCAGTTAAACCACCATCTCGGGTCCCCTGACTGTTCATGGGTGTCATGTGACACCCTGTTTGCCAGCATCCCAATGGAATCTCTTATGCAACAAATAATCTGGTTATACAATCCAGAATTGGCTGTTTTGCAGCTACAATGGAGAAGTTGCATTTATAGAAAGACAAGTCCCCAAAGTAGGAAAATATATACCAACCTAACATAAGTGAGAACCTGTGTGGTTTAGATATCAAATTGTGTTTACAGATCATAAAGTTGTTCAAAGTGTTTCTGGTGCTTCAGGAAAGTGATAAGAAATGTGATGAACTTATCAGTTGGAGCAGATGTTGACACTTTTCATCTACTCTATAAATGTTGGCCTGTTTTGGAGTTACAAACTCGCTATTTGAGGCTAGGCTATGCTAACAACGAGAAGACATTAGCAATTCCAATCCAGCCGAATGCACCTATACACTGCCGTGATTTATTTTCGTGTGAGAATGACCTACAGCCACTCTGCCATCTTGGAGGATGTGCATATTGAGCCCAAATCTGTCCACGTCCCTTTGGCGGTTATAAACAGTGACAGAGCGAAGACACTGAACAGGCTGCTGCAAATGACACGGAGCGACAGCCGTGACCTAAGGGCTTGCAGCGGCACGCATCTTTTTGACTCTAACTGGCCAGAAAAAGCACATCTTAGATGTTTTTGTGACAGTAGACAACAACTCACTGTGAACAATTAACACTATTCTGTACTGCACCACTCAACATTGATGTTAGAAATTAGAATTTTTAAAAAAGGTAACGCTGCTTGATGTTCATGACATTGAAGAGCAGAACAAAAACAAACGCCTTTGATTAGCACGCTCGACTAATTACCGCCAATGACAGCAGCCTTTCTGTCTCCCTTCAAATCTTACATTCTCCACGGCCACTTCCCTTCAATCATTGTTTCACCACACCTAGCTCAGAAGCCTGCAATGAATTAAAAGTCTTCCATCTCCTCTGACCAAGGGTCAGCGCCCTAAATTCAGGAAAGTGACACGAAATCAATTACTGCACGGCGAGCGGTTGAGCAGAATGAGGCGTCCGCAAAGCATCACAGAAAGCGGGCATAATATGAAGACAGTGCTCAGCAGTTTGCTGTTCCCTCCTCCGACGACTGTGTGCCAATTTACAGACACTCCTCTGCGGAGAGATGCTAATTGCTAATTGCTTCGTCTGCCCTCACTTTTTCCAATTTTGGTCTCACTTCATTGGCTCCCTGCTGAGTTCATTTTCACATTCTTTGCATGCATGCATCATAAAGGACATCCGGTGTAAAAACTATGCAAAATATATAATCGCTGCAGCGACACATGACTAGATGTGCCCCAACAAGGAAAGTCTTGCAGTATCAACTATCCACCAATAGATGGTGCTACTACACGATGTCAAACAGGAATTTGGGAAATTGGGTGAGTGGGCTCAATAAACGATGACCTCCATCAAAATCAAAGGCTAATTTGTCAGTTTATATTTTTATAGTTAACTCAATGTGAAAAACAAAAATATAAGAAACAAAATATTCTCACATTAGCGCCACCTACAAGACTGGAGTTGAACAACAGCCATCATAATTGTGATTAAGAGCTATATAAATAAATTTGACTTGACTTAATAACCAGTTTTTATATAACGTCCTTAAAAAAAACATTATTGCTTTTTTTTACACTTACACACACAAATGAAAATTTCCGATGGTGGAATTTTACCAGTACATTCATTGCATTGCATGGTGATCGTAAAAGTCCAGGGCAATGATCCCAACACACACTGATAAGAGATGAGTTTGTCTCCTGGACCTCTGTGGGACAACGGGAACCAAGCCAACAGATTTTAGCTTTGTCACACTCTCGTCATCATTCACTGGAAAATAGGCAAGTCACTGATGTATTGATAGTTATACGGCAGCAGTACACTTTTCTGCTTCCAGGTTAAGCCAGTGACTGTGCAATCTCTGCTGCATGCTGATGCAACACTTCTCAATAATCCATCCTTTATCCAAAAAGTTCAATAATAAATGTCTTATTGTCAATGAAAATGATACACAGCGTTTTGATCATAAATGTCACAACAATTATAAGGAGGTGGGGACTGATTGTCAAGTAACACTTTGTTGCTAAGAGATAAAAAAGCAGAACAGGTTTATCTTTTTCTCTTCCAGCTTTTCTTTACTGCGGTTGTCTCGTCATACTGGTCCGTATAATTACTGAAGCTTTTAGCGCTTTGTTTTTCACTCACATTGAAGGAAAACAGGTTGCTGGAAACCCACAGATGATCATGGTAATTCTTACAGTGACTTGGCTGAAAAGACGTCATAGATCGATTGGCAAATTATGACATTAGAAGCGATCAATATCTGCTGATCAGGTCTGTTGCTTAGAAATTCAAACAAAGACTGTGTTCAACTTCAGGGATTATAAGGAACACATCACACAAAGAGCTGCAGACCACAAATTATCAACATTATGGCGCACTGAGAACCTTTTAGGAGCAGCTCTTATGCCAATTTACTGTGCAGAAATAATAAAATTAATTTTAATGTATGCTGTGAATTTGAGTGGAGAGTTCACAGCATAACTTAAGCTTGCGTTTTTTTTTTATTACTCTTTCTTTATATATCAGGTAAAACAAGTTTAATCAATTTGTTTAGTTTAATAGTTTTATGCAAATGTTCCAGGGTGCTCCAGAAGGGGGTGCATTACAATAATGTACAGTTACAAGACTTTCAATAGGACAGTTATGCACACAGTGGTCCCTATAAATAGAACACATACAGAATTACTGTCGAGCGGCAGACCACATAGATCATTCTTAAATCGACCTCTGGCAAAGAAACACACTCTGCTTTAACTCTGGGTAAAACATAACGTATAGTGATGATGCAGCACATCAAAATTATTGATACTCACAACATACCGCTACAGTCAAAGGGTTGCATTAAGTACTTCACATTCCTTACACCTAAAAGCAGAAAAAAAACAAAAGGAAAAAAAGTCCTTCCACTTATCAAAAGTGCTGCAGTTGGAATTTTTAACAAGGTACCCGTGACCTGCTCTGCTTGCATGATCTGAAGAATTACAGCAAATCCAAGAACTCCTGACTCCAAAAGAAATGACTGGACCTGACAGCAGCAGATTAAGTAGAGCGGAGGCTTCTCACAAGTACAAATGTGACCAAAGCTGAGCCCATCAACGCAAAAATGAAATCCACCAAATTACTCATTAAACCAATGAGGACGTCATCATCAACTTTATGCTTAAGTGATCATTCATTTACACCAAAAGCACACAATATCTTGACTATTTGGAGAAAGTTTCCTCATGATCCATTTTCTATAGTGCTTGGGTGAGCTGGAACCGACCTCAGTTGACTTTGGGAAAGAGTTGGGACACAGTCTGGACTAGACACTAGTCCATTCACATTAAGGGCTAGGCCAGCGCTGAAGTTTGCGCCTCAGAAAAGCTGTGCTAAGCACTCTGCTGGATTTATGTCAACAATTTTAAGGAAATAAATCAAAACAATTTAAACATGTATCAGTGTGTGTATTTTATTAAGTGATTGGTCAATTATAATTACTAAAAATATAGTGAATTTCATTATTTGTATTATGTGAATGTTTATTTTCACCCCATCAATGAATGTATACTTTTTTCATCTTTTTATTTTTTCCTATCATATTTATCAATGAATGTAAAAAATTTTTCATCTGTTTATTCTAACATTCAATTTAACCCTTTCACCCCACTTCCAAATACAATCTAAAGTAGCCCTTGAGCACAAGTTTGCACAAGCCTGTCCGAAAAGGATTCAAAGCAGCAGTGTCAACAATCGGTGTGCAGTAATAAGCGTGACAATAAAAAAGTGTGCGTGTGTATATGCATCGTGGGAATTGGGCTTTCGCGCAAACATGTTTTTCCCAGCATGGGTCTTGAACAAAAGGGGTCAACAAAAACAAAAAGGGGGGCGGGGGTGAGGGGGATCAGAGCTTGGCTGCATGTGTCAACGTGAAGAATCAAGAGCCGGCCGGCTGGCTAACATTAGCAGATGCAAGCCGATGTTGCGGGCCAGCAGAACCGAACCGAAGCAGCCCAATTGCCGCTGCCTACTGCCGCCCAGGAAATACAAACAAAATGGCTTAAACAATTTGCTGACATGACGTGTGGATTCCGGGGGACTTACCTTGGGCTTGTAGAGCCACTTTCGAAAGCGGTTCATCGTTACCTCGCCACCTTCCTTTTGTCACCGAGCCCTCGTCCGCTTCTCCGGCAGTACCTGTATGCCTGACAGCTTCGCTCGGCTGCTAAGCTAGCTAGCGACGGTGGCTTAAAATACGAGAAAATAAATCAGACAAAACAACGTGCAGTAAGTTGTTCTAATGCTACAAAATGGCTCGAAAGGAAGACAGTCACGATCCAAGGAGACAACGACTTATTTCCGCATTTTCTCGTCCTACGGGGTTTGTCGCTTGTCATCCCCCGTCCTGCCACTTCCAAAGTCTCGGGCTTCCAGCAGCGAGTGCACTGGCCGATGTCTGCGCCGCTCGCTGCACGTCCAACGTTACTTGCTGACAGTCACGTTGACAACATTCACCTCCCACTTTCACAGGAAGTGATGCGTTCATGTACTGATCTTGAAACATCGGAAATCACAAAAACCTAGATTATAACCTATTTTATATGGGTTCATTTATGACGCCATTCACTTCTGAAATCTTTTTTGATTTGAGAACCAGCTCAAATAGATATTTTGCGAACAATGAGGTTGTTTTTAGGTTTGTAGATAAAGTGCGGTGAAATTCATACTATTTTTCTTCCAACTGGATAAAATGCATTTCTTTATGTGAGAAAATTAGCTGAGAAAATGCTTTTGTGTACAGTGTAAGATCAAGGAAAATCAGATTAGTTTAACCAGATTTAGCTAGACACACGATATATTGTGAGACTCTGTGGTCAAAACTCGTTTTGAATAATCTGCTTTGCTCTCCTAAAAGCCCAGTAAAGTCAAGTCACCTCGTATTCCTGAAAATAAAATTGGGGCTTATCTCCTGCATATAAATTCCTTTGTTTAAACAGGGCGAAATGGCATGTTTGAGGTTAATTTTGGCATTGTAAATTCCAATGGTAATGGAAGGCAGCACAGGGCTTTACGTCATGAAACATGACGTAATTATTGTTATGACCGTGGACAAAGGATCAAAATATTGACAGCTTTGCTAATCCAAAATCCGATGTGTTAAACTTGGGAAAGGATAATACTGTGAAAACACAAACATTTTAAATCGTCTGTAAGATAAAGAATTGCCATACACGTGTTTTAAGGTTCATCTGTTTACATTATAGTCGCTACGCAACCCGTCACCACGACAACAAGGAAATCAAGAACACTAACGGCGTTCAAATCCTTGTCTTTTTTGTTTTATTTTTTAAGGCACGCGTGTATTACATTTAAATATAGTTTGACTTTGTGTTTAATTGAACTTCTCACTCGTATTTTTTTCCAGCTCTTTGTGTTGGGCGTAAAATGGCAAAAAGCTATGGATCACTTGTCAAGAAGGCCGTTGTCCTGATTGACCAGTTCCCAGCTAGCAAAAAGGATCTGGACGACTATATTGAAGATGCTTCAAAAGATCTGGAGGCAAGCCAATATGATCATGTTAAATTTCAGTCCAAAAACCTTTACTGTAAATGTTTTCCAGGACATGGAACTTCAGCGTCAGGAGTTTGTGCTCCTTACTGTTTCGGGATGTATTGAGCAAAAGAAGATACTGGACATAATTATCAATTCCTTCTATAACCGTGATGGGAAATACTTATCGAATTATTTTCGCAGCCAGTTTGTTGGTAAGTTAAACCAACTAGTCATTTGAGTTTAACATAAAAAATTAAATAGACATTTGCAATATGTTGTATTTATATTCCTTTCAGTGATTTGTTATCTCAGTCTATTCCACCTTGATGACATTGGACTTCGGGCTTTTAGCAACATTGTTACATCTCTGAACAATAATGAAATCATGCACAGGGTAAGAATATAATTGCACCGCAAGATCCAATTTGTTGTGGAGTTTTTTTGTAAATTGTTCTGTGTTTGTAGTTCCTGAGTTTCTTCTTTAGAAACCTCACCACTTGGATAGGAACAGAGTTGAGTTGTATTTATGAGTCTGAATTTGTGAAGAACCACTGGCTTGACCCACTGCTAAGGTGCTACAAGCAGTCAATGAAAACTTCACATAAAAAAAAAAAATGCAGTTATTTGAAGTCTTTTGTCATCTAGGAAGCGCTCCAAGATTGAGATGTTCCTAAACAAGCTCGTAGCTGATGAGCCGGATTCTCCATCCAAAACCACTAAGCCTATAGGATTCTCTTTTTGTAATCGTAAATCGCCATCTCGACCTCAGCCTGAGATCTGCCCTGCGCCAGAAAAATACATGCCAGTAAGAAGTGTGAGTATGTTATTTTGTATTTTTTATAATAACAATCATTATTAAATTTCACAATGGCAAGTGTGTGATGTGTTTACCAGTTCTGTGATTTTTCTAGGTACCAAACAGCATGTACACAATTCCCAAAGAGGTTCAGGTATTAGATGAGCTCAAGCAAAGGAACCAACAAATGACAGAGGTAATTTTGCTATTATCACAAAATGATATTCTATTTGCCACAAATTGTGTTGACATATTTCTGTTCATGACTAAAGGAGCTTCTGTATGAGGCTAACTTGACGGCATTTAAATGTGCAAGACCACAAAAGTCTGAACAAACAAAGGTATGGACTTGCTTCTGATTTCAGCAGTGGGTGGAAAAAAAAATATTCATTACTACCATTCAAATGTGTAATGTAGAGAGCCATGGCCAAGCTGAAAGAAGAGCTGGACTCAAAACACAAGTTCAATAGAGCTTTTAAAAGTCAGCCTTTTCCAAGTAATAAGGTGAGAAATGCAGCATTAGTGGTTAAAAATTCTGTATATTTATTAACATGCTCTACAATTGTTAGAAAACATGGCCAGTGAAACTCAACAGTGCCACAATCCTGCGACAGAGGGCGCTATATGACCGCAAAGTGGAGGAAGAGATACAGAGGTAAAGCTTGATTATGATTTAATTTGTCACTACATCACTTAGAAATGCAGTTGCAAACTAAGAAATAAAACGCAATACAAAACAAAGCATTGCATTTGTTAATATTAAAATCAAAATAAATACTCTTTCTAGTTTTTTTAACTTTAAAGTTAGAACAAACTTCTATTTCATTAGTTCCAAGTCAATACATAAGGGAAGTATATGACTGAGAAAAAGTAATTAAAAAATTCTTTCTTTCTTTGCAGGATAGAGAATCTGGCAGGAGGTGGATATGAGCCCTCTTCTTTTCTTCAGTGGCAAAAAGAAATGCGTGACAAAGACTATCAAGAAAGGAGCGCAATAATTGATCAGAAGCATGCGGATGCACTAATCAACCATCTTGAGATTGCTATAGACCGCACAAAAGCAACAGAACTTAAAAAGAAGGCTGCTCAGCTCAAAAAAGAAGAGGTTGATGCACATCTATTAACCTCTCACAAAATATGAGATCACACAATGCTTTTAATATCAGCCCGTCTGTTTTCATGGTTTTCTCGCAGATGTCTCAAATGAAACTGAAAAACGCACAGAAAAGAATTCAAGAGGTAAACGAAAAGCGAGACTTGGTACAACAATTGTCAGAAAGCTGTAAAAAGAACCCCCGAAAAGCAAAAGAGAACTTGAAGACGGTCAAGCAAAGTGTCGGTGAGCACATTCCTAAAAAGCGCAAAGCGCATTAATCAGCGTTTCCTATTCAAGTACAATCTATTTTACTCCTTCACAACAGTAAAGCAAATCTCAGAATATTCTCAAGCGCTCCTTCGTCAAGCCCAAGAGGAAGCACAAGCAGAGCTTGACAGGAAGTTTCAAATCGTCAATGAACTCCACACAATTGAACATTGTCCTGTCAATAGGCTTAAATTTGATGACACAGAGGTGAGTGTTGAATGCATGTCATTAAAAGTTGATTATGTATTACAGTTCACCTCTTGTATTATTAGACTGCAGGTCATGAGCTGCTCGGCGAGATGTCCCACGCTGAGCTGAAGGAGCGTCTGAACTTCATGAAGGACGCAGACATGAATGAAGTGCGGAAGAAACGAGATTGCATCCTAGAGGAGAAACAGAAAAAGCAGAAGCTACTGTTGGAGGAAATGGACAATATTAACTTGCATAATAAAGTCATGGGAATGGCTTCTGTTCTCAGGTCAGCCGAATGTGACCCTCCTCCGTCCCACTAAATGACTAATTTTGAGGAAATAATTAAAGGTGAAGTGTAATTTTGTTATGTTACAGGACCGAAGAAGAAAGGGAAGCCGAGCTTAGACAGCAGCAGACTCGAGAGAAGACAGTCATGGCACGACAAACAAAGTTGGAAGAGAAAAAGCAAGAATATAAAACAATGATGAAAAATCTAAACAAGACCAAACCAAAGCAGGCAGCAGTAATTGAAAACACAGAGACCCAAAGCAAAGCGAGCATGAAATCCAAATCAGTAAGTTGTCGTTGCCTTGTTCCAACTACAACCTTCTCAATCTTCTCTATTTGTGTGCCTCGTTTTAATAGGCTAGATTGAAGAAGAAGATCAACTGGGAGCAGTTGGAGCAGAGTTTGGAAGAGTATATCGAGAGGCAAGACTCTCAAGTTGTATCTCAGAGGGAAACAATCCCAAAATAAATGAATTTGTAAACATACAAAGTCTAAGTCTCCATAATACCAAATTACCATAATAAACCTAATGTGCAGATAACACTGGCCACACACACACAACTAATAATAAATAAAATGGGACCACTCACAGGGGTAAAGTTGGTCAGGAGAAGACATTACCTGGGAAAAAAAATACTACTGGAAAGGGTCATCAACCATAACTAATATTTAGTGCCCTCTAGTGGGCGGAAGAAATCGCTACAAAAACAATACATTTGCCGGTTGGGAATCCCAGAAAAACTTGGTAAAAATTGTATAATGATTCAAAACATATAATAATATAAAAATATATAAACATATAATAATATAAAAATATATAATTTATATAATATATAAAAATCCCGGCGTCGTCCCTCCTATTATAGCTATCAATACAAATATATACAATTTATATATTGTGCTGAAAATGTCCAAGAAATTAAACCTTTGTCTTAGGTATTGAAGTTCTTATCTATTAAAAATTGTATAATAATAAAAACATAATAATATAAAAATACATAATTTATATAATATATAAAAATCCCGGCGCCGTCCCTCGTATTATAGCCATCAATACAAATATATACAATTTATATATTGTGCTGAAAATGTCCAAAAAAGTAAACCTTTGTCTTAGGTATTGAAGTTCTTACCTATTCGGTGATCCCGAATTTGCGACTTTGCGCGCAGCACGTGATCCCAATACGTCTGTAAACAGATTTTATTGATCATCTTTACTACATCAACCTAACTCGATTCGACACTTTTAAAGTTGGTGACGTTTAAATTTCTCCTGTCATGACACATATTCGCGATGCTGTCACCGCATGATGTCGTCGAGTGCGATCATAATAAACAAAAATGAAAATAGCAAAAATGAAGAGTTTTCAAATTGACAAACACTTAGAAACGATCCCTACTCTAATTATGCAGAGTGCCGCGCCTCTTCGCACATTATGGATGGCGAGTAGACAAATTTCCCATTGAACACGAACCCAACGCAAAAGTTTTTCGAATACGTCACAATTAATACGTAATATGACCAGCAAATTTTATTGTATCGGATATTTGATGCTTCGACGTCTCATGACGTTCCGTCCGCCGTTACGTGTCTCATATCAACCGTATGTGCTGACATTGTTTCCTATTCCAACTTTAGATGATTTCACAAATTTGTGTTGATGTTGGACGAATTGTGTAAAATGGAGCAAAGCTATGGAGAACTTGTGAAGGAGGCAATTTTCCTCCTGGACAAATTCACTGCAGGGAGAGAAAGTTTGGATGATTTTATAGAAGATGCAGCAAAGGAGCTGCAGGTAAATAAAATGTGATCAAGTAATCAAGTTAATTACACATCTTCATTATTGGAACTTTATCAATACTACTGGATAAATTTTGTAGGACATGGAACCTGAGTCTATGAAGTTCATTCTTGATCTCGTCTCTGGATGCATCGAGTACAAGAAGTTACTGGACATTGTCATCAATCCTTTCGTTGGCCAGGGTGGCAAACTTATATCCAAACGTTATCACAACCATTTTGTTGGTAAGTGTAAACTGCTACATTTGTTGTCATTTTAAATGTCAAAAACTGATGTATTAATGTTCTCTTTTTTTTAGTCATCTGTTACCTCACCATATTCCATTTTGATGACCTTGGGCTAAAGGCTTTCGGCAATATTGTCAAATCTCTGGACATTAAAAGCATGCACAATGTAAGAAGAGTATTCCATTAAAATCTGTTAATAGCATCACGTGCACAGTAAGCTATTATTAGAATGTGCTTGATTTTAGTTCCTGAGGTTCTTCTTCATGAACCTCACAACTTGGATACAAGATGAGTGGAATCGTGTCTATGATGTTGCATATGTGAAGGACCACTGGATTGACCCCTTGCTCAGGTGATAAAAAGGAATCGGCGAAAACTTTCAAGGCATGAAATGTGAAGCTGTGAATAACTTTTGTTCTGTAGGAAGCGCTCAGAGATTGAACCACTTATGGAGAAGCTTGCTGCCAAAGTGTCTGGAGGAATGCGCTTACGCAAAGCTCCACCCAAAACTACTGACCCGATGGAGTTCTCCTTTTACAAACATAAACCATCATTTCCACGTCAGCTTGAACTCAGCCCTCCACCGGATAAATACAAACAAGTCAACCCCATTTGTAGTTATTAATACAATTTAACGTATTTAATGCATTTGTTTTGTATAGAACTTTTTTTTTTTTTTTTACTGTTCTTCACAATGATAGTTTGTGATGGATGTTGCATTACTGTAATGTGTGCAGATACCTGGCAGCACATACAGGACTCCAAGATTGTCCCAGCTCATAGAAGAAATAAAACAAAGGAACCATGAAATATCTGAGGTATAACAATTGAAAATGTCAAAATAATCGATACGAAAGGTATTGATTCATTCATTCTTTCTGTTGGTGGCTGAAGGAGCTGCTGTATGAGGTTAATTCGAGAGAGTTTGGATTTGCCAGACCAAGAAGAACTGATTGCACACAGGTGTGGACTCAAAATACAAAATAGATATTAATATTATTCATTTGTCATATTGTTAATTTTCAATATGTTCATTCTGAACACAGCGACTGATGTACCAGTTAAGAGAAGATATGGAATCAAAAATGCGGTTGGAAGCATTTAATGCTAAGGCACCTCCTCCCATAGTTAAGGTGAGAAGTTGCTTATTATTCTTAATAGTTATTCAGCAATTTGACCTATTTTTTTCTTTTTTATTTGGTTCTCAGGATGTCCTTCCTTTCAAACTCAATACAGCAGCCATGCTGAGGCGGCGGGTACTTCATGACCGCCAAGTGGAGGACAAGCTGCAGAGGTGACTTTATCAATACATAACCTAAATGCAATTTATATTATCAATAATGCTAATTTTTCTCCCGATTTGTATAGAATAGAGAATCTGGTGGAAGGAGGAAACGAGCCTTCAGTTTTTCTACAGAAGGAGAAGGAAATGCTCATGAAAGACCATCAGGATTTTTTGGCAAAGATTGAGCAGAGGCACGCCAATGTTATTCTGAGTCATTGGGAAACCGTTTTGGCTCGTGCACAAAAAGTAGAACGTAACAAGAAGGCCGCGCGGATCATACGAGAAGAGGTAAACAACTTGTAAAAGAACAATAAAAGAAACACAGACCTCCAAATGCTGATGAACGTTTTTTTTTTTTTTTTTTTGCTACATTGCAGACAGTTAAGCGGACTGAACAAAAAGCCCAGGAAAAGTTGGAGGAAGAAAAAGAAAAGAAAGTATTAGTGCAACAAGTGACAGAGAGTCACAGCAACACCCAAAAAGCTACAGAGAGGGTGAAGAAAGCCAAGCAGAGCGCCGGTACGCATCTTCACGTCACTTCATTCGTTCCTCATATCTGATTTTAATGGCTCCATCTCATTTCAAAATTGTAGTCAAAGACTTTGCAGTGTACAATCAAGAGATTGTTCGGCAAGCACAAGAGGCGGCCAAGTTAGAGCTTACCCAGAAGTTGGAACTCATCAGTGAAATCCACACCATGGAATGTTTCCCCAACATCCGATGCAACATGTTTGATCGTACAGAGGTGAGTCAAAGGGAAGATTGATTTGAGCTAACACGTCACCATTTCCCTATTTTCCGTCAGATTGCAGGTCACGAGCTGCTGGTGGAGATGTCCCACGCTGAGTTGAAGGAGCGTCTGTTCCTCATGAAGGAAGCAGAGGCGATTGAGCAGAAGAAGAAACGAGCCCTCATCCAGAAGGAGAAGCATAAAAAGAAGAAGCTGCTGTTGGGGGACATGGAGAACATCAACCTACACAGTCGAGCCATGGCGATGGCCACCATGCTCAGGTCAGCAAAAAGTCATGATGGATGGATGGATGGATGGATGGATGGATGGATGGATGGATGGATGGATGGATGGATGGATGGATGGATGGATGGATGGATGGATGGATGGATGGATGGATGGATGGATGGATGGATGGATGGATGGATGGATGGATGGATGGATGGATGGATGGATCTGCAGTCGAGTAAAAATGACTTCTTTACGAAAACCCATATTTGGTGTGTTGTAGGAAAGAGGAGGAGAAGAAATCCAAGATGGAATTGCAGAAGACCGTAGTGCAGAACAAAAAGGTCTTGGCTCTGCAAAAGAAGATTGAAGAGGTGAAGAAGGAGTGTCAAAAACTGAAGAAAAATGAAAGTAACACAGCCAAGACATCCAAGCATTCAGCGACACACCCCGATGGAACCATAAAGACCCATGGCAAAGTGAGTGTGAAATCCACAACAATAAATGACTTGTTGTCTTTGTTTAGTGTTTGTGTTAAGGTTGTCATGGTCATAGCAAATAATGACTTTATGTTTTCACAGGATGGATTGAAAAAAATCAACTGGGAGGATTTGGAGCAATGCTTAGAAAACTACATCGATAGGAAAGACTCGCATATTATTTCTCAAAGAGGAGGAGCTCCCTCAAGAAATATATTCAAATGAATTCCATTTTATTTGTGGAGACTCTTACCACACTGGCAAGTTATATGAAGCCACTTGAAAGATAATATGAGACAATATTGGTCATGTTTGCGACCGTTCAACTGAGACATTGAGTTAACAGTGTGTGTTGTTTATTATTGCACTGTATTTGCATTACAACACCAATAATAAACATTGTTTAAACACAGCAAAATACTTTTTGGAAAGCAAATATCTACAGAAATTTTATATTTATATAATATTTTTTTTTACAGTTGTAGGCTTCATTCAGAAAAAAATACAAATAAAACGTATAATAATAATATAATAAATAATATATAACTAAATAAAAATTTAATATTTGAATCTCCAGTGCATATTTAAAATACTGTAAATGAGTTTTTAAAATTATTTTCCAGTAGTACTGAAAAATAAGTTACGTATCAAAATTGTTTAACCATATATACAGAAAGTTTGTCATCGCCTCTTTCATCATAATTTATGCATCATTTTCCCATACAGAAAAAAAATGGGTCAGTGAGATCTTAAACTCTCTTCAAACTGCTGGGAAAAAAAGACGTGGTGAATGCACCTCGAATGGATTTACCTTCCACATTAGCACTCCTGCTGGAAGCCTTGCGTAAAAACCCAATTCAACCAGTTTCCCTCCCCCTTTTTTTCCCCTTCTAAAGCAAAATCACATGATTTGTATTTTGTCAAATGACGCCAATGAGAAGTCCAGTCCCACTTCAAGTGAGTTTCGCTAGAGGGAAAAAAAAACAAGTTGTCAGTGATTTGTCAAGAACCAGATGATGCTGTAGATGAATTTTGAAGAGGAGAAGAGTTACGGACCAAGAGGAGGATGGACCCTTGGGCACCTTTGCCCCTGATCTCTGCCTTTTGCTTCATTGGTGAGTATTTTTGTCTATGTAAGAATTACAACAAACATGTCCAGCGTGTTTAAAAACCATATTTGTGTTCCTATTCATCTGCATGGCCTCTATTTTCCATATTACTGATTTAGTTGAAGTTCTTGCTTTCTAAATTACTAAACTAGAAACGTTGTAATGCTTTACATTGTTAACAAAGAGGAACAAACAATGAAAAGTGAAATCCTTGTGTTATTTCGATTTGCCTCATTTCCTCCTATTATTTATGAATCTCGATTCATATTTGGAGAATTGTTGCCAGTCCAATTCTGGCTCCAAATCACATGATCCTTCCTCTCTGAATAACTGCTTTTCTTGAGGAAGATGGTTTCCACTCAAGCACATGGCTAATGTGATTACCCACACAATGTGCTCTCTTGTCTCGCTGATGCGCTTATACCTACTGGTTCTACTTTCCGGCATATATTCAGCCTTAAACTGGAAATAAGTTTTAGTTATATATTTACGGTCGTATTTTATAAACAGGTGACTGTGCAGTGATTTGGCCTGCAATGAAAACAAATGTTGAGAGTTTCGATTTAGTGGATTGGCTGCGTCACAGTACTGAGTCAACCTCCTGCACACTCAAAGTCACCCTCCAAATATATTTATTTGTGTTGCAGGCATGGTGATGAGTCAAACCACACCCACTCCCGCTGCCACTACTCTGGTAGAAAATGCCACTACTCTGTTGCCAACTTCCGCTCCAGTCAGCAGCACCACCCCCAGTTGCTCCACATTCAACATTTCCAACTGTGAGCCCTGTGCTCCCGGATCGCAGTACGACAACGGTCAGTATAGCGGATCGACAATTTTTGGGAGCAGAGTTGATATTTGACTTTTTATTTTTAGGCACCCTCCTGTGTGCATGCTGCTCTGAGCCTGGGCTATGTCTATTTCCTGGAGCCTGTCAACCATGCACTGTAGGCTTTTACCAGCCACTGGCTGGACAACAGCAGTGCCTGCCATGTAGTCGAGGCTTCTACACAAAGTAAGATCATCGACGACTAGCGTTGGGAGGAATGCTAAGGCAAAAATACTTGAAATTCACTTCACTGATTATCAGAAACTCACTTATAATTGAACAGGATGATTTCGAAACTTGCAAGTTGGTGTACTAGTAAGTAGGAGTGAAATCTCTTTTATAAACGACATGCAGATTTTCTTTTTACTGGGAGTAGCACAGCACACTCTGGAATCTTTGACCGGGTTGATCCCTCCACCCAAAATTCTAATCTTATTAATTTTTTGACAGTTTTACTGGGAGTCCACTGTGTGTACCGTGTCCCGCTGGAACCTTCAACAACAACACTGGTGCAGACAGTTGTGCAAGTTGCTCCCCAGGTGGGTTTCTAGAACAAAAATAACAATCGCGACAGAACTATTAAATAGCTATACACATTTGAATCAACCCCAAATTGTTGCTAGATATGTCGTATTTTGCAAGTATGTCTTCCTTGGTCCATGACTGTGCTGCTTTTAGGTTTCTTCTCCTCACTGCACAGTTCCACATCGTGTGCACCATGTTCAAGAGGGAGTTTTTGCAAGTAAGTCCCTCAAAGCCTCTGCTATGCAAGACATTTATAACCGGTGTGAAGATTCGCTATCATTATCAATCAATTTGAGCATCACATGTTGCCAGTGTGGTGTAACCTATGGGAATCGTGAAAAGATGGCTTGAGTTCTATTCACAGCTCAATGTTGTCAACTGTTAGTTACTCAAACTCCTGTCAAAATATATTTTTTTTCTCTAATAGCTCCTCTGGTTGCTCCCAATGCCAGACGTGTCCCGGTGGGTCAGAGGCATTGCAGTCTGCAGCAAAAGATTGCACTCCATGTCGGCCAGGTTCGGTTGAGTCTTCTGTATAAGAACTGCAACGGTCGGAAGCTTTAATAGTTGACGTTATTTTTGGATTTTGGACAGGGATGCATAAGGCTCCTCATCAGACAATGTGTCAGATCTGCAGCAGTGGCTCCTTCCAAATCCACTGGGGCCAAGAGAACTGCGATGTCTGCCCAGAAGACCATTACTGTCCAGTCAGTACTTCTCATTCTCCCTTTGGACTCACCACAAAATTATAGACTATGCATAGACAGACCACAATTTTAGGACCACTTGAACTACAAATACATAAGGGTTGACAAGCAGAAATTTTGGATTGACTGGCAACCAGTTCAAGATGCAACCACCGCTTGACCAGACAATTAAATAAATACTTCTACTTCTGTGAAGGCAACATTTGCATTGGATTTCGATTGTGCAAGTGTTGCTGATGATATCTATGATTTAAAAGGTTTACTCCAGGCTTTATGTTTCCAGAGTCCAGACGTGAACCCCATCCATTGTCCGAGCGATGCCTTCTGTCCACAGGGCAGCTCAGCTCCAGGCTACTGCATGGAGACGTTCTTTCGCAAATCGGGGGACACATGTGAACTGGCCCCAGTCACCATTGCTTTACTAGTAATCGGAGGAGGGGGTAAGTGGTCACTCTGAAAGTAACGAAATGGCATATTTTATTAAAGCTCAACTTTCAGCATCAAGCCCTTTAGAGAATTTTAATTGGATCTTATTTTTCTTTTAGTGGCTCTACTCTTCATAATTATAATGGTCCTACGCAAAATGAGAGACACAGATGGGGAGCTGAGTGCGTCCCGTGCGCCGCTATTACGCAAAGAGAGGCCTCAAGGTCGCTATTATGGAATCCCCTGTGATGCAGAGCCTGTGTATGCTGGCTGGTGAACCAAAAGAGAGGCCAAAAGTGGACATACTGTACATTGAGTGCATTACTGAAGCATGTGTTGCCTCTTTTGTGAGGCATTCTAGTTTGATAGGTTCACTGTTGTCAAACACTGTCCCTTTTGTAAGTGAGCTTATTGGATTAGGAGTGTCATGCTGCAAAAGCAGATGAATGCCAGGACTTGGTGGGAGCCTTTCCTTTCTCATAAAAAGCACTTCTTACTGGAATAATTGCTTTCCCTTGCACTCGTGTGTTTGTTTCTAGACTTGTAGGTGCAACCAGCAGTTAGATGCTCAGCGACAGCATATGGATCATGATGACAATTTTTTTTATGCATCTCAATGTAATTCTTTATTTTGTCTAAGTTTTTTTTATGTTTCTATGTTTAAAAAATAAAAGGTTTTCAGCTTAACGTTTTAAGTTTTTTTAAATGAGTCCAGAGAATATATACAACATTACAATAGACAGACAAAAAGCAGGCTCAAATGTACTGCATTGTCACAAAGCTGCCGCTAGAGGGTAGCATTCTGTTGTGTTATACAAATTTTGGTCCACGCAGGCCTCTGTAGTGACGTATTTATGAAAAAAACATGGCGGCCCTCTTGGCGAGGAGCCTGTCAGGTATGTTTTTATCCTTAATTTTGTGAATATTCACGGGGTGTAGTACTTACGTTATGTTACTTACGTTATTATTTGTCTTTTGCTAGTCTTTTTGCACGGAAATCCTTGTGCACTCGGTTGTCCGCGTTGTCGTTCTCACATTTACATGTCCTTGTGCTTGGACAGGGTTGCTGAGGTCGCCGATATCTGCTTCACTATGCACTCGAACAACAAACGTGGCTCGGCTGTCCGGCTTCATCCAAAATGCTCCCCGTCTTTCTGTCCGTGCCGCCCCGGCTATACACGCTCCACTTCCTGCTATATTCTGCCAACCATCTCGGTGTGGCCTCCTCCAAAGGTAAAGACCAGCAATTTACGGTGCATAGTCCACCATAGAGAAATCCCTTTACAGTGAATAGGTAATGAATGAATGGACTCTGAATACTGTTTTGCAGGGTATCTGCTTTTATTCCCCCTTTGAGTCAGCAGCCCAGCAGAAATCTGACATACTACAGTGTAAAAAAAGGTAAAAGGAAGTCTGTAAAGTCTGTCACACAACGGTTCATGAGACTCCATTGCGGACTTTGGATACGTCGCAAGGTATGATCCCATTTTTGCATATTTTTGTTTAACAAAGATCTAATATTGTTTTTTCCCATGTCATACACAGGCTGGATACAAGAAGAAATTGTGGAGAAAGAAAGCGGCCAGACGAAATCGACTGAGGGAGCATGTCTTTTGTAATAGAACGCAATGTAAACTGTTAGATAAAATGACAACACGATATTGGAAAAGGAGGAACTGGTTTGTGGATGACCCATACCAGAAGTATCATGACAGAGTCAATCTAAAGTTATAATTCATGTATTGGCATCTTGCTTCAATATTGTGTAACTACAGTCATTGCATCAATTTTTGTGTTTTTTTAAAACACAATCAAAAACAATAAAGTCAGTCACTTAAAACGTTTGCTTCGTGTTTAATGGCTGTCAAGTGATTTGAACCAACAATAAACCGTCATCACACATCACTGCTGCTACCTTTACATGTAGCGCACATCAATTTGAAGTTATTCTGGCCTGCCAGAACAAAAACTCTTAAGATTACCCTGCAAAGTGGAAGCATTTAATAATATTGACAGATTCACATTAATTCACATAAGAATTCCATTCAAAGCGGGGCTAGGGAATTATTTTTCTATCAGTGACTGTTCACATTTTATGTCTTCCCAGGGACATGCAACATTTATGAGCAATTATAATGTAATCATCAAAAACATTGTCTATTTTAATAGAGTATTTGTGGGTTAAGTGTTTTGGGAACATGATCTTTCTCCACCTTGAATAGGAAGAAAGTTACCTCTAATACTGATACTAATGCTGAAACACAACTTTCCCATTATTTTTTTTTTGAAATCACATCCATTTAAAGGATATTCGATGTGCATGGCGAGTGTATCTACAACATCCTCGTGAATGGCGTGGGTGTGTAAACAAGACAGTTGTACCTGAGAAGCTATTGTGTCAGCATAAAAGTTGCACTGATGACAAGAAAACTACAGACAGCCGTACTCAAATGCTGCCAAGGCTCAGTCACATCATAAAGTATGATGACAAAATGCTGAGAGGTCTGTCAGGATCATAAATCAAGATTACCTCTTTCAGTACTGTACAGTAGTACATTTCAGTTGGGAGCTTTTTAGTAATACTGAATTATGTCCCAGGCAGCCTCTCATTAAAAAAACACATACAGTATATATGATGAAATTGGGAATCTGCTAAATCTCCCTCAAAAAATCTACAGTAGAGATGCTCAAAATAGAAAATACAACCTAATGCTATACCATAAGTGATATTGTGATTTGCATTATATGACCTAATAAATGACCAAAATAAGGGTTACTATAGATTGTCAAAATCATTCACCCTTCTGTGAAAGTGACGACTACCGTGATGCTTGAATTAATTTCCCCACGATATTCAAACTTAATGAGATAAACCTGTGCATGATGCTTTTTTTAAGGTCAATATTTAGAATTGAGGGCAGTGGTTGATATTTACTTCATAGTGCAAACAAATTGAATTAATGTGAACACAATATGAAAAAATAGTTAGGTCCAGAAATATTGGGGGGCTCACTTTCATTTTCCCAAGACCCTGCAACAAATTGCTAAATCCAAAATGGTAAATGCCATATTTTTGTGAAAACTGTCAAAGTCTTCTAACATTCCAAGTTTAAACTGTCCCAATACTTATGGCCCTAACTGTACTTATGCGATACTTAATGTTTCCCATTAAGGCTTTACTAGAGGTAAATAATTTAACCACGGCGACTTGATTTTTTTTATCTTTTTAGGATTCACATGATTTTTTTCTGCACTTTTAAAATTTTTATCGACCCATGGCGACTTACATGACTGTTGACAAATGAGCTGCAGTACATTCTGTAGCACAAACTAAAAATGCACGGCGAGACACACATGCAAGTGCCCAACCAAACCTGACAGAGAAGAAAAAAAAAATACACTGTACACATAATAACCTCGAGCAGGTCTGATCAGCATGGAGCTCTCGCTTGTTGTCCTTATTTATCATAACTATCATATCGACATGTCATCAGAGGTCACTTTGGTAACCCGAATTCCAAAGCAGTGCCGCTTCAGTCACGTAAGGTTCTTTTTTTCTTTTTTTTTTGGACAAAATTACGTGTTGCAGCAAGCTGGAGGCAGGTGGAGGCGTCGATGTGCATGGCCCACCCGCTCACATGGCTTCGGTGTTAGAACACACGGCGCTTCTGGATCTCGTGAAAGGCCTTAAGACCCTAAGAGGAGGCTACAGAGGGAGAAAAGCAAACATCAGCCACATGATCAAGAAAAGCACTTGATGGCTTTTATCAACAATAATGAAAAAAAAAAACCTCTTACATGAATTTTTAAAAATTATTATTTGAATTAATGCTAAATTTGCATGTAATTTAAAAATTGCCCTATTGATTGAATCACATTTGAGTGCAACATTAATTTGCAAAATGTTGCATTTTCTGAAATGCAACATTCCTTTTGTATAATATTAAAAGATCATCACCACTCACCTTTTTTCATAATAGATTCATAACGAGTTCTGCAAAGTTCCTTCTCCATTTTTACCAAATTTAAATGCTCTAAAAAACATATTGATGTAAATTTCCAGCTTTATATTAATTATTTAAGAAATAGATTTCTGCAAGTGTTTTTTTTTAACAGGAAATTCATTCTGTCGAATCATTAAGACAAACATGATACATAAAACAAATATGTGGTGAAATACACTTAGTCAATCCACATCAATACATTGTGTCGATTTGACCTTTACATGCCACATTTCCAAATGCAGTCACACACTGAACAACAAGTCCAATTCGACCTCACTATGAGTGAAGTGTTAACAGCTGCAAATGCACTAAACATGAAGATCATTTAGTGACACAGTGTTTGAAAACAATTATTTAAAAAAAGCCACTGCGTGAGTGGAGGATCACTCAACGGGGGGGCATGTTAGAGGCAGGCGGCAGCTGAGCACTCGTAGTAACCAGGCAGACCGGGTACCTCGGGAGCTTTTCTTTTTGCGAGCTCGAGCTGAGGAGAGTTTGAAGCCCCCCGCGCACCCTTGGCTCTCTTCTCTTGCTCCTCCAGATCTGGAGGAGTGGGAGAAGGCGTGGAGGGCGGGGAGGGATCAGGTGTCAGCATGTCCTTTGGCTCTCTTTGGTTTAATCCCAACACCTCATAGTCAGTCATGTCAAAATCTAAAAAGGGTGGAGGTGAATCATGAATTCTGCCTTCAACTTTCTGACTGACTGATTCTTGTGATTGCTCAAAGTGATGGAACCAATTTTGACCATCAGGGACAAAAAGTTGATATTAAATTCCCTGTAAACAACAAAGATGAGACGTGACTATCAATTTGCAAAAGTGTAAATGTCTTTCCATGAGCGTGACATTGAGCTCAAGCAGTGAACCCACTGCTGACATTTATCGTAAACTAAGAATAGACTTTGAGCATATGTGAAAGTAACTTTATTGGCAGCTAATCCCATGAAAATGTCCTGTCAGCATAAAAACTAAAACGTTTGCACCAATTAGTTGTCTATGACAATTTCTTGAAACCCTACTTTGAAACCCTAACCCTAGTTTGAAACCCTACTTTTAAACCCAAACACCAGACTTAGTGTAAACCATTTCTTTTTATAGGATTGTTATTGAACATCTTTTGAAATGACATTCAAAATATCGTGATACAGTCTAATTTTAGCGACACGAGAATAAAGAGAGGAAAAAATAGAACAATAGTACCAAAGAAAAATTGTTCACATGATGTTGCATAAGGAATAAATCCCCTGAGCAGCTACTGTAGTTTTTGAGTGTTATCACAGGACTCATTTGCCCAGTCCAAACAGGAAGATGTACCAGGGGGAGGTTTAAGGGAGAGTTGGAAGGGGGGGCACTAAAGAAAGAAGAGTGAACCAGACAATATCTACGGCCTTTGGATACGTTGAGCGCAAAAAAAAAAAATGCTCTCTCTTTCCCACCTTTAGTGTGACTCTCAGACTTGCTCCGCATCATGGTGCGTGCCCGGTGCTGAGCTGCAGCTTCCGCTCTCGTTGGTTGGGCGGAGCTGGCTGTGTCCGACTCATACGCTGCCAGATCTTGCATGCTGAAACTCCTCAACCTGTCCGTTAGAACTCCTTGGCCCTGGGACAGGATAGAGCAGGTTGGAGATAGAAAGTTCCATTTAAAATGTGTATGCAAATTCATACAATGAGTGATTCAATTGAATATTTAAAGTTCAACTCAAGCAGCCATCTAATTCGGCTCCGAATTGAAAATCACTTTCTGACTTAAGCACTTTTAGGTCCGAACAAAACCAAAAATGTTCAGACTCTGCAGTACCTTTGTTGCAGCCATGACTGCGGCGGTGGCGGCCACATTCAAGCCCTTTCTCCCATAATGCACCAGCGTGTCATAGCTTTTGTCCTTGGCTTGGCAGATGTAGTCATCAATATCCTGGGACAAGCCACAAAACAATAACACATTGTGTCTCTCGGTGAGAGTCATCTCAGATCACAAACTCATTCCATCACAGATGCAGACATCAGAAGTGAATTAACACAAAACCACATTTTCCCGAGATGCTATTAATGAGAGGAATCAATAGCATAAACCAAAACCATGGATGATGTCACTTTCCCTTGGACAACAGGAAGTGGCCAAACAAGTTGTGAATGTTCACCTTTTCTTTAGAGGAAAGAGTCGGGTGGACAAACTTCCTGTAGAGCACACTGGAGCCTTTAGTGTACGGCGACAATAACCACACCACAAAGGCTATCTTCAGTTCATAGTAGAAAGGAAGCCTGGTGTGAATGCAATGACACACAAGCACACAGTCAAGAGGTTTACCGCTCACAATCACTTTCAATCGTAGCCATAGTACATCAAGACTACTTACCAGCAAAGAAACATATCTGTGAATGCTTCCACAGATGTAAATAGGGCAAATATTATCCAGTACATCATCCATTTCACCTAAAACACAGGAAAATCAATAGATGATTACAAAGATAGATAAACAAATAATAATTTGCAAAGTTTGTCTCAACTGTTAAACTTAGTCCCTTTACACCAATGTACTACTTTCCTATAAGACATGTATTTAGTGCCATCTTGTGGCATTTCAAAAACAATGAATACTGAACTGTTAATTAAAAACAAAATGCACTTACATATTCCTTTACGTCTTTGGACTTGACGGCTTTATAAGACGAGTAGGCAGGATAAAGCGTACCGAACACAAGTCTGCAAGAAAATGATATTAACATGGAAATTTACATTAGGAGAATATTAAAAGATATGAATCTACATACGTGAACAGAGCATGTATTAATTGTGGAAAGGTAAACATTGTAGTCAATGTTAATCCCACCACAATATTAATTTATAGAAGCTAATTGGGAACTACTTACAATGTTATATCCCTTCATGCCACATGAAGCATGACAATGTCTCTATGTCATAATGATGTAACAATGACGTCATCATGCTTATGATAAAGTTCCAAATGATTAGTCAGACTTGGGCAGGCTATGTTGTTTTTTTTTTCTTTCACCCTTCCCCACCCGAATGTGCAAAGTTACCCTCCGTGAAGACACCTGCGGCCCGGCTAAAGGCGCACCGTGGCCCGGCCAACAGCTGAGGACGAGCCGATCAAGTTACTGACCCACATGCACTCAGCACAAATAGAACCCACTTGTCGGGAGATCACCATTTTGTCTACTGTACGTACACATAGGCCACTGTGAATGAAAAACTCATGTAAATTTAATTGCCTTTTTTTTTTTTTTGTGAGGCTTCGCCCACCCTGCAGCATGATATGGCGCTCACTCATTACAGGGTTAAATAAACTTAGTAGGAATAGCAGATTTGATTTCATTTGTGTGAGGTAGGGAGGGGTGTACATTTCTATAAACATTTATTCTTTTCGTGCTCTCAATAACATGGTTGTAACCTGAGAAGGCTGACCCATCCCTTATTGTGTTTTTCCTCCTTCAGGACATCAACACGTTATTATTGAGTAACCGCCCAGTCACATTGGTCCTTCGCTTATTTGGCTAATGTATCGTAATGATAACAATAACAAAACACCGGAGAGCGTCAGGCAACGACTAAACGCTTGATAAAAATAAACAGGCCCACCTCTAGCATTCCTCTAGGTCTGGTTCATACCAACCAGTGACATTTGCATTGCATACTACCAAAAAAAGCAAGAAAAAAAGCCTTCCTGCTTCAGGATTCGAAGGAGACATGTCGAGCGTCGCCTTCCAAAAGGCAACAAAACAAAGCAATTTCGTAATTACCGTCATGCTCACGAGTGAAATATTTTTTTTAAATTAATGACTTACACCACAATTCTGGAGATGATCCAAGAAACCATTGCGCTGGAGAGGCGACAGAATGCGCTGTCTGCTGCTTAGGAGGAGTTTCCTCCTCCTGATGGTGATGATGACAGGCGAGTGGAAGCGCCGGGCACGAGCACAAGCACGAGCACACACGGACGTCGCAATACTCCGTGTGGCCACAAGAGGCACTAGTGCAACGTACGAGGCACGCCTTCAGACGTGGCTCGAACTACATATTAGTTGTTGTTTAATACAGTGTTTTCAAAAAACTTTTAGCAAACTCCAGGTTATAATAACTACACAAATGAGGATATACAATTTTAACCTGCAAAGAAAAATTACATTTTTACCAAGCTATATTTTAAGTTGGTTTAAGGCATGTCACGTGCAAAAGAGACAATAATACTTTAGTACTCATATTGAAGTTTGTAGTAGTGTAAAAAAACGCTTAATTTATATAAGAATGTAAGCAAATGTATAGAAACAGCTCATTATAATGCATTGTCGAATCAAAACCGCACTAGTTTAGTTTTCACATTACAGTATAGATGTTCCTAATAAAATTATTTACTTATATGTGTCATAAGACTTGGATTTAGCATTCACTGGAAATATTGTCCTGGCCATTTTAAGAGAATTGCTTTAAAAAGAGGGGTGTCCAAAACGTACTGACTGCATTTGCTTTTTGGAGCAACACCTAATACAATGAAGACTGGAGCTGTAGAAGCCAGTCTAAAATCTATCCTTTATACTGTATGCGAGCTGCAAATTATTAATGTGGGTCAACCCTTGGGGAATTGCAATATTCCTTGGGGGATTGCAATATTACTCATTTCAGTCTCGTTGTCCTTAAAAGTTTATTTCCTTATTATTTCACCCCATTTACATAGAAAGTAAATATACATAAATTGCACTTACACAATACAGATTCCCTGTACAGCCATTCCAGTGCCTTTGCACGTTGTTTTTTTTTTCTCATTTATGAAACAAACTTTGGACAAGCAGTTTTGATGCTTAAAGAACTAGTTTGGGGATGTATGCGTGCATTTTTATGACAGGTATAATTAGGATAGTAAAGACACTGTACAGAAGTCTTTAAAAAGACACGTACCCAACAACTCTAGTGTTTTAGATAACCAAAACTAATTAGTGATGTGAACATTTTAATGACCACCTTGTCAATGGTGAGTTGGAAACAAATAGCCAACAATAGCTTGATGTCCATAACATAGGACACAAGAGGACTAAGATGAAGCACTATAGGCACAGTAGGTTTTTCATACTTACATTATTTACACTCTCAAACCTTCTAATTGTCTTTGGATAGTATACTTACCAAGGATTACCATTGATAATTAAAAAAAAGTTTTGACCAAATCATAAGTGACATGAATGACCCACAAATATAACCCCAGATAATACGCAAACTAAATTAGAACAAGTCGCAGAGAGTACTACTCAGTACTGCTGTATTGTCTCAAAAAAATACCAATTTAGCTTCGAAGAGCTGCCAGTCTGGACTGCATTTGTTCCATGTCCTCCTCAGACTCATCCTCTGAGACTGCGGTGGCCCCTGAAGGCATCTCGGGCAGAGCGTCTGTGACTTTGCTGGGTGCTTTGCCGAGGGCTCCTAAAAAGAAAGCAAAGCATCCAATAAGAACATTTATCCTGGAATGACCAAGTACCCAATTCTCATTTAATGCCTATAACCACTTTTTTTTTTAAAAAAAAATTATTTCCAAATACATTGATTACCATAACACTGTGTTAATATCCATTAGCCCATCCATGACATTTTGCTTTATATGTTAGCATTAAGATAGCAGAAGTGAGATGAAATTGTATGGTTAAAATTTCAGTCTCTGAAAAAACGGATTCTATTTTGTTCTGTGATAAAATGAGAGAATTTAGTTAATAAATTGATAAATAAATCTCGTGGCCTGCGCTGATTTTGTGAAGCCCACAGACATGTTACCTGCTGTGATCTCAAAGAGGATATTGTCAACTTCCTCCTCAGCCGCCTCTTCCATCTCCTCTCCATCTTCCATGCTCTCAAACGTGTCCTCCAGCATTTCCTCAATGATCCCAGCCTGGAAAAATAAAACATAAGCCCTTCTATTTTGACAGCGACTTTCGATTTACGGTGCTCCTGACATAAGCGGTTTTGAGAACATAAACCTGACAAAATAGGCAAAGAATTGATTTGAGGCAATATGGCTACAGACCTTCATCATCTCCTTTGATAGATCTCGCATGGTGGCCTGAATCTCTGGGATTTTGACGAGGCTCTGCATGGCTTTCATCACCTCTGTGCTTTTCTGCATGGAACCGGCCACACGCAGTAAAGCTAGAAAAAATAAGCAAATACAACCTCTTTGCAGGCATTTGTAGAAATAAAACAGAAGTGAGATGCGCAACTCACAAAGCTGATTCTTCATGCTGAGTGTCACCGAGTTGAGTTGAGCTTTTGAGGAATAGAGCTTTGAGACGGCTCGTTTGGACTGAATCATCTCCTTGGCGAGAATCACACAAACATCCCTCTGACCCTTTTTGGCAGCATCTTTGATGGATCTCTTTACTTTTTCCTCTTCCCTTTGAATATCTGGAACAAAAGATGTGAATTTATTATTTGACAAGAGCCTGAATGTACACTGTAACAGTCAGTTCAGAAATGCAAGTGAATCAGGTCACTTCCAAATGTGGAGAAAAGAATCAAAAAAACAAAATGGACAAAAATGATATAGTACCTTTAACATTTTGTTGCACAAGCTCTTGAGGCAAACAATGCAATTAGTTAACACGTCGTTACCTCTAATTTGTCTGTCGAGCGATCTTGATTCCTTCCTGATTTTCTGAGTCCACTCATTTATCTAGACAGGATGGGCCAAAAGTAAGTATATTCATTTTATTACACTTCCATTTGTTACAATTATACAACAATTAAAAAGGAATTGAAGTTAAAAAAAAAAAAATCGCTTCAATATCATAATGTTTTAACACGGCCACCAGCCCCATTAGGCTACACCCAGTATTCTGATTAATAAGGCATTTAAAAGGACATCATCGTGCCAAAGGGATTCTCTTGCAAATGTCACATGACCAATACCATTAAACAGGTGAGATCATGACCTGAGCCCTTCAGCACTGTGATGTCATTTTCAGTCGACAGACAAGTGGCAAAATGGCCACCCCTGATATGAATAAAAAAAAATTGCTGCATCATTCATATTCCGCAAACACAATATTAATCACAATGCTGTGTTTAGATTAGTGAGGGTGCATAGAGAATGTTATTGTGAAGATCTTTGACTTGATTTCTGTTTTAAGGATAAAAAATGCTCGGAATGTCCTTCAACATTGGAACATTCATTAAACCTTAACTGACCCGTTTCAATAAAATCTTCCCAAGAAGTATATACTGTGTTATAAACGTAGAATGCACATAAAACATGTTTAATACCATACATTTTCACGACAATTGTCCAAGTCAAAATGTAATTGCCGTGCTTTGTTACAAATACAAAAAGCGGTTATCTTGGTGGAAGGGCTCAAAATCATGTTTGTTTACATCGAGATGATTGACAGCTGCCTAGCTTAGATGTTAGCTTGGCTAACTAGCGTGCCACCTAAACATTTTATTTGTGATCGCAAGGTCTTCTCATTGGGACACGGACGTAATTACACATAAATTCAAACAAACATGAATTTACCAATTAGCTATTATGTGTTCGTAAAGGGCGATACCGTGATTTGCTGAGGGCTAACGTTAGCAAAGTTAGCACTATCATGTTTGACTATTATCAGAGGCTTTTCAAGAATGTCACCCGGTTGTCTCATGGTCAATCCTTACCATCTCTTTCGGTGGCTTTTCCTGTGTTTTCCCGAACAGTCCCATCTTAGCCAATATGGCTTTAATATTGAGTTATTATCTTACTTGGTGGAAGAAGATAGCTCCCTGGAAACAATATAGGACTTGCACTTTCTGTTTTTGTTAAGTTGGCCCAGTGCAGATATAAAGGAACAGTGCTTTATCCAGCAACGAGGCAAAGGGATCGTTGAATCAAAAGCTAGCGAATAAAAAGACTAAAACGGCGTTGGTAATCTTGGGTTTGATTATCTGCCTGAGTAAAGCTCAGCTCAGAAAAAAACGTGATTGAAGACTTAACACCGGACGAATCCAAAGGAACGAACGTAAAGGCCAATTAGCATTTTCTTTGTAAGATATTAAATGATCAGTGGTATTGGTTACATCCAGAAGTTATTTATATACATAGTATTTACTGAGTTACTTTATCGTATATTTTAATTAGCTTTATAATAGCAGACCACTCTTGTCAAACTGCAGCACTCCCAAAACGTCATAGCTCTTTATATCAATTTATATATTTTTTTAAACAGCTCAAGATAGCAAACACTACTCTAAGTGATTTTTGTTGTTGTTTAAACAATTTTAATCGCTAATTGTCTTCGTCATCGTAGCACTGTTATGACGTTTACAAAGGTTCCCATTTTCCAGCGAGTTCTCGATTGTTCCGTTATCGACCGCTGCACGCACCAATCACGTAAAGGCAGAGAGGATGACACACCAATCAGTGACGTGTAAAGGCGGGTCTTACACGCATCAGCTTCTTAGATCCTTTAGTGATGTTTACGGTCGCCTCGGAGTTGGAGAAACCGCTCTGGTCATCGTTTGCTTTAGGATTACGCCGGATGAGTTGGCTATAAACAACCTGAATTACATAACAGCGCGTAATTTACTCAGTGCACTTGTAGTTGACGGACGTGTTAATTTTCAAAGGAGTCGTATATTTATTTTTATTTGAATAGAATAGCGGGATACTATTTTCCTCACAAGGTGACAAGTGCACAAGGATAAGTGTCTTAGGAGGGTAAATAAGATCTTCCATCATGTCAGTGGTCGGCATTGATTTGGGTTTCCTAAACTGCTACATTGCCGTTGCCAGGAGCGGTGGCATTGAGACCATCGCCAACGAATACAGTGACAGATGCACGCCGTAAGTATAACAATAATGAAATAAATAAAGGAATAAAAGACGGGCGTCATCGCGGAAAAAAAAGCCGTCCAGTTGCGTGATTGTTACGCAATGTGTGCGTTTTGCGTGACGTTTTAACAAGCGGCGCTGATGCAGGCTGCAGACAGGGCAGGGATGCTGCTGCCTCTGGATAGGAGGAAGGCCCTAAACAGGTTAAGAGAAGTCGAAATGAATAAAAATTTCAGCACGCGCAGTTGTAATACACAGTTGAAGTGAAACGGTGTGTGTTTAAGTTCAAACTTGCCTGGAAGCGGCTTGAAAGCAACTTGCCATCTCGTGTTCAACTTTACCTCTGTACATCATTTTTTTTTCTCACAAAAAATACAATTTCCTCTTGAAGGGTTGGAAATTAGCATTGAAACGAAAACTAAAACTTAGAGTGTTTAAATACAAAAATATTGTCACAACAACACAAACATGCCATTGAAGATGAACAATCTTGCCTTTGTTTGTTTGTCTTTCCCCCTGTTGTGTTAATTATCCAAAATTAAAAAGTGGCTAACTTTCTGCTCTCACTTGATCATTAAATTTGTTCTCCGTCGGCCGCATACATCTTAGCTTGATTATTTCTCCATAGTTCACTTCATCTGCTGATGTACTTGTCTCTCCTCATCTCCATCAAGGGCTTGTGTGTCTTTTGTCACCAAAAACCGCATCATTGGAAATGCAGCCAAGAGCCAAGTAAGGACATTCACCTACTGTCCTCATATTCAAAGTGACTCAGTTGAAATGTGCAAACAATTTTGTCCCCGCTCCCCCTACAGATGATAACAAACTTCAAAAATACAGTCCATGGCTTCAAAAGATTCCATGGCAGAGCATTCGACGACCCCTTTGTGCAAGCAGAAAAAAACAAACTACCTTACCGTTTGGATAAACTGTCTGATGGAACCACTGGAATTAAGGTAAAATGTTTACAGAATTTAATGAATGATTAAGAGAGCATTAAATAGCAAAGTATGTTTCCCAGGTGCGTTATTTGGACGAGGACAAAGTGTTCACAGTGCAGCAGATCACGGGGATGCTGCTCAGCAAACTGAAGGAGACATCAGAGGGCGCCCTGAAGAAACCCGTGGTGGACTGTGTGGTGTCTGTGAGTGATTCAAACATTCCTGCTGATTCTACTCATGAGCTTCACAAATTCAACCATGTTTGTTTTTGTGCCTTAGGTCCCCTGCTTCTTTACAGATGCTGAGCGACGGTCCGTGTTGGATGCTACGCAAATAGCCGGGCTCAATTGTTTACGGCTGATAAATGACACCACTGCAGGTCAGTGGAATTAGAAGATAGGCAGAAGCGACTTTTAACCTGTAGTATATGAATTGGAATGCAAATATTAGCATAATTCCTTTAAAATGCATCAAGGTTAAGATCATTCTATTTGATTTGGCAGTGGCGTTAGCCTATGGGATCTACAAACAGGACCTTCCCACTCCAGAGGAGAAGCCTCGCAATGTTGTGTTTGTGGACATGGGACATTCATCTTACCAGGTCGCAATCACATCCTTCAACAAAGGCAAACTCAAGGTCAGTCCGAGTCGCCTTCCGTTTCAATTCTCAAGCTTTTGCTCAATGAGCTCCACCAATGCTTGGCCACCAGGTCCTCGCCACGGCGTTCGACCCCTACCTGGGTGGGCGTAATTTTGACGAGGCCTTGGTGAATTACTTCTGCGAGGAGTTCAAAGTCAAATACAAGCTGCAAGTGCGAGACAACCCGAGAGCTGTGCTGCGTCTGTATCAGGAGTGTGAGAAGCTCAAGAAGCTGATGAGTGCCAACTCCTCAGACCTGCCCCTCAACATCGAGTGCTTCATGAATGACATCGATGTTTCCAGCAGGATGAACAGGTTCAAAAGATGACATTGCTATTTTGCATGTGATATGATTTTTTAACCTTGATTCCAACCCACAGGGGCCATTTTGAAGAGATGTGTGCCCAGTATTTAATGCGTGTAGAGCTGCCGCTGAAAGCCGCTCTCGAACAATCAAGTACGTCCCTATGATTTAATCCGCTCAGGTTACGTCAGGTGATGTTAAATCAACATGTTGTTTTTGCAGAGCTAAACCGCGACGACATCTACTCTGTGGAGATAATCGGAGGCGCGACGAGAATGCCGGCCGTCAAAGACCGGATCGCCAAATTCTTTGGCAAAGATGTCAGCACCACGCTCAACGCTGATGAGGCTGTCGCCAGAGGTTCTGCTCTTCAGGTGGCCGTTTTCTTTCCATTTTCTGGAATAAATCTTACTATGTGTCAACGTTTTGATTTTTGTGTCTGTCTGTTGCAGTGTGCAATCTTATCTCCAGCGTTTAAAGTGCGTGAGTTCTCCATCACTGATGCTGTTCCCTTCCCCATTACTCTTCGCTGGAAATCATCAACAGAGGATGGACTCGGGTGAGGCCACGTCCCATTTTATACTCCTCCAAGGGGATTCAATCTTATGTAGCTTAGGGGCTACGAACGGCCTAATTTGATGTCGAGTGAGATGGACCAGTAAAATCCATCATGTCAATTAATCAAGTTTCCAACATCTAAATTTCCTTCCCTTTTGTTTTTTTTTTGTGTTAGAGAGTGTGAGGTTTTCAGTAAGAATCATGCTGCCCCTTTTTCCAAAGTCATCACCTTCCATAAGAAGGAGCCTTTTGAACTTGAAGCCTTTTACAGCAGCCCTCACGAGCTTCCATATCCAGATTGTAGGATAGGTAATGTTGAATTATTTTTGTCACTCCATGAATATCATCAACACCGAAGCTTTGAATTTTAAGGCGATCTATATTAAATTCCGAAACTGTTTTTCCCCTTTCTTGCCAGGATGCTTTTCAGTCCAGAATGTGGTGCCCCAGCCAGATGGAGAAAGCTCCAAAGTGAAAGTCAAGGTGCGCTTTAATGTTCATGGAATCTTCAGTGTGGCCGGTGCCTCCTTGATTGAGAAGCAGAAAGGAGAAGGGGAAGACATGCAGATCGACGCAGAGCCGCTTGTGCAAAATGAAGGCAAAGTCGAGGAGCAGGTAGGAGGATTTCACATTTCAACACTTTTACATCATTAATAGACAATGTATTTGTCATTTACTTGTAATTCATTTAATATTATTTGTCAGCCCAAAAAGCAGGTTGACCAAGAAGTCCAAAGTCAAGGGGACCAGCCGAATGAAGATAACACTCATAAGGTTAGTGGGATAGAGCACTTTTGTTTTCCTTGCTAAAAACTAAAAGCTAATTGTGTTTTGTGATGCAGGGGGGTGCTGGTGGTGCAGGGGACAAGCAAGATCCAGCAGCAGTATCAGGGAGCAAAGCCAAAGTGAAGGTGAAGAGTGCTGACTTGCCCGTTGTGGCCAGCAACATCAGACAGCTCGACAGCCAAGTGCTGTCTAATTTTGTCCAATTTGAGGTGAGTCTCCCGTTTAGTCTTTTTAAAGATTCAAGATTATCTTCACGGTCATAATGTAATATTGTAAATGATGACTGTTTTTTTGGGGATGTTCTACAGCGTCAGATGATCGTGCAAGACAAACAGGTAAAAGAAGCGAATGATGCTAAAAACGCTGTGGAGGAATACGTTTATGAGCTCCGAAACAAAATCTGCGGCGTCTATGAAAAGTATATCACACATGAAGTAAGTGCTGTTTTTCTTATTTTATTGTGTTGGATATTCAAAAGAATTGATTCTTAAAATGTGTGTGTGACAAATAGGATAACAACAAGTTGACATTGCTTCTGGAGGACACTGCAAACTGGTTGTATGAGGAAGGGGAGGACCAATCCAAAGACGTTTATGTGGAAAAGCTGGATGCACTCAAGGTTTCGTTTCATTGTGTAATTGATGGGTTACTAAAATTAGCATGTGCTTCGAATATATTATGCACATTTGTCCTCTGTAGAGTCTGGGTCAACCTATTCAAGACCGGCATAGAGAGCACGAGGAACGGCCAAAGGCTTTTGAAGAACTTGGCAAGAGACTACAATTCTACATGAAGTTTGTGGATGCTTACAAACAGAAGGTGATTTTTTTTTATCTGTCCTTTCACTGCATTTGAATATTAAATGGGAGTTAGTGCACGAGAAGTTGATTTGAAGTGAAATTCACTTTTTTCACTTAACCAGGAAAATTAATGAGATTCCAAATTGTCCACAGGATGAGCGTTATCTCCATTTGGCTGCAGAAGATGTCAACACCGTTGAGAAGTGCTTGAATGAAAACATGGTGTGGATGAATAGTCAGATCAATGTGCAGAGTAAACTGGCCGTCACTCAAGATCCCGTTATCAAAGTAGCAGATGTCATTGCCAAAATACAGGTACGTCAATTCTTCCCCCAATTATAAGTCTCGCTATATCTGCTCTGACTTTAACACACTTGTGACCTCCATGCAGGAGGTGCAAGATGTGTGCACTGCAGTGATCAACAAGTCCAAGCCCACGGTGGAGGAGACGCACGAGGTGATGGACCAAAACAGCGGCGCCCCTAATAACGGCCCGACGGCCAAGCAAGGCCCAGATGGGGCTGGGGACGCCAAGGGAAGTCAACACACAAAACATACGACAAAGGAGATGGAAGTGGACTAAGAAAATTCTCTGACATCTCCACGTCCATCACTATGACGACCATCAGCGACCAAGGAGACAGTAGGGATAGCGTTACAGTACCTGGGACCACTTTTCAATCCTCGCCATCCACACAGGTGGATTTAGTGGATTTGTTCATCTCCATATTTTCAGTTTGCACTATTCTGTCCATCCTCATGTGTGACTTTAGTGTGCTTCTGCTCTCAAAAGCTTTTGATTATTAAGCAAACCATGCAGTAGATTGAAATGTTTGACCTTTCGCTTAAAGGAAGCATTTGCCTTTTGTGCCCTCTATTGTAGAGTGTGACCCCTGAGAGAGACCCAAAGAACTACAGTAGCCAACAGTTGTCACCAATTTGTTAGTTTGTATGCAGTAGTGTTGATTCTACAGGATATATTTGTATGTAACACATTTGGGAGTTAAATTCTATTTTAATATTTAATATAAGCCATCATATTTAAGGTATAGAAGAACACATTCCCAGTGGTAACATGAGCTGACTTATAGACTTTGTAGGAGGTGATGCAAATCAACTTCTTATGCACACCGATTTTTCATGTTGATTTTCTTGCAAGTTTGCATTTAGGATTTAAGTTGAAAAAAAATAAACATTAAAACAAGTAAAAACAAGAATCATCTATTGTGCAATCTATTTTTTGCGGTTGAGATGAAATAACTATTGTTTACCAAGTGAATTATTGGTATGTTTTAAAAAAAAATACAAAATGGGTTTGACATTGATTACAAGTATTTCTCCCCGTCTTGTTTCCCATGAGTTCCTTAAGAGGAGGAGTCTAGATTGCTTCTTTTTTTTTTTTTTTTTTCATGACGTCAGCCGACGTAGGCGCGCAGGGGAAGAGCGCATATTTTCAAAAATGGAGAAGACACCGTTTTGGAGGGGATTACAACAACACGACGCGTTTGCCCTTTAAGAACCGCTTGGACGGATATCGATGACAGGATTACTTCAACACAATTTTACATGCATTTGTAACGACAAAAACACGTACGATGAGCGTTTCGATCGGCGATCGAATTGAGGTGAGTGTTTAGGTTAGCTTGCTATGGCTAGCAAGAGCAGTTCATACAATCGCCCGCTCGCGGAAATGCTGTGTTGTTGCTTACTGAGTTTAAAGACGCATTTTATGATTACATCTGTGCTTACACAGATATTACGGCTACTGAATTTACTTTGTAGACAAGTTGTGCTTGTTAGTTTGGAGTTTGCACACCCCTGCCTTTTTTAGTCCAAATTCGCATTTGTTTGATTTTGTTAGTTCTCATCACTATTAGTCAATTTTTACTTTTTCTTACTACCGTATTGATATGTATTTTATTAATATTATTTATAGATAAAAGTATGCTCTTATTAATATAAATCTTTTATATTTCGTTGTAGTTAAATACTAACTACATATTTTTTTATGCCTAATACATTCCAAATTTTTGCAGCACGTTTATGATTTGATAGGTTGACCAAAATGGCAAACACTGATGCTTCTATTTGTATGTGCAAAATATATTTTTTAGGGGTGTACTGCCAATGGAAAAAAAAAAAACATGTTTATTATTGTTCTTATGCCTTAAAAAGAGTTGGATTGAATATAATACCATTTGGGTCAAAAGATAATGATATATTATTGTTATCATTATTATCCTGATTATTATGGCTTGGTGTGCGTGTTGACGCCTACTCGCTGCTGCTTGGAGACGGCTCCAAGCGATTCGCGGGAAGCGCACCGGGATAATTGCAGGTTGTGGTTGGCCATCTGACGGCGTCAGATGTTCTTGGCTTGTACGGCCGTTAAGCGTTTGTGTCGGCCTTCAAGTGTTTGGGCAAATCTCGCGTTCTTCTCAACGCGTCGCATCCTGCATGTGACGCAGCGGAGGCAGCATGTACCCCAGGGTACTCAATAACTTCCACAACTGCAGTGAAGATGAGAGATTGTGTTTTACTCCGGAGTTCAAAATTGAGGTATCAGGCTTTTGGTGTAATTTGGATCAAATGCCATTTCTAGTAAGATCAGTAGTTGTCAGCTATTGGTTTTCCAATATGTTTATAATTTGTGCTTTTGTATTGATTTGACATTTGTGAAGTTCAGGGTTGAATTCCAGATTTGACATTTTAAGTGTTTGTTGTCAATTCATCAGACATCTTTATAAATTGTATGTTTGTGTCCTGTTGCGTTTTCTGTGCTTTAAATAATACTATGCATTGTTGTTTACTTTTCAGGACTTTGAAGTCCTCACCCTCCTGGGCAAAGGCTCCTTTGCCTGTGTTTACCGGGCAAAATCTCTCAAGACGGGTCTGGAGGTTGCCATCAAAATGGTAAGAATGAGACCTGATTAATGACACGTTATTAGCGTTAGCTAGAAAGAAAAGTCTAGCCGACAAGAACCTACGCCCACACAGCTGTCAACAAAGGCTGTTGAGGTACAATCGGGGCATCATGGCCGTATGTCGGTGTTTGATTTTACACCCAACAGACTGACTGTTCAGAATTTGCATATTTCTGTTAGGTACGTCATTTTTGGCTTCTGTCTCCGTTTGCAGATTGACAAAAAAGTCATGCACAAAGCCGGGATGGTCCAGCGTGTGACAAACGAGGTCGAGATTCACTGCCGGTTAAAGCACCCTTCTGTACTTGAGGTAAACACACACACACTTTTGTGTTTTGTTAGGGTTGCCATGGTTACGCAACAAAGACGGCCTCCTGGATTGTTGAATACCTCGCCAGTATTGTCTTCTTTTCAACAGTTCATTTTATTTCAAAGACTTCCTCAGTGTGTTTTTGTTTTGACTTGTGGAAATACTCAGTATTGCATCATGAAAAAGAAAAACATGACATTATGTTTTAGCTTTCATCAATTACAGCATGTTTGAAGTAGAAGTTATAAAAGCATCCGTGCATTTTAATCTCTTAATTTTCATTTACTGTAATATCTATTTTACATTGACTTATTCAAACCTCAACTGCACCTCCTGTTTGTTATACAGCTTTACAATTATTTTGAAGACAGCAACTATGTGTACCTGGTGTTGGAGATGTGCCATAATGGGGAGATGGGCCGCTACCTGAAAGAACGCAAGGTGCCATTTTCTGAGGAGGAAGGTCAGAAGTTTTCTGTTGAAACCAAACATTCATATTTGTCACGTGGTTTAAGAACAATCATCTGATTTTTTTTGTTTATGGCTGCCCATCCACAGCGAGACACTTCATGCATCAAATAGTGAAAGGGATGCTCTACTTGCACACCCACGGCATCTTGCATCGGGATCTGACCTTGTCCAACCTGCTGCTCACCGACAACATGAACATTAAGATCGCGGACTTCGGCCTGGCGACCCAGCTCAAACTCCCCAACGAGAAGCACTTCACCATGTGCGGGACACCCAACTACATCTCCCCTGAGGTGGCCACACGGAGCGCTCACGGCTTGGAATCCGACGTCTGGTCCCTGGGCTGCATGTTCTACGCCTTCCTCGTGGGCCGCCCCCCGTTTGACACGGACACGATCAAGCACACGCTCTCCAAGGTGGTACTCGGGGATTACAAAATGCCTGGCCACATTTCACCACAGGCCCAGGATCTGATCCATCAGCTTCTGCAAAGGAATCCCGACTACCGACCCAGCCTCTCCACGGTGCTGGACCACCCTTTTATGACCCAGAAACCGTTGGGCAGAACCAGAAGACAAAATCCGTCCCCAGGTGACGATGACTCCATGGACAGCGGTATCGCCACCATCTCCACCGGCTGCACCTCCTCCATGTCGGGCAGCGGCGGCAGCCGTCTCCAGAGGAAGACGAGGCACGTCGTCAGCTCAGCGCTGCCCAACCGCTTGCCGGTCGTGCAAGGTCTTCCGTTCCAGCCTGGTCGGGTCTGCTTTGAGGACAGGGACCAGCGGCAGCAGCAGCAGCAGCAGTCACTGGACAGGTTCCCCAATGATAGCAGGGGCAGGCTGCCTCATGGAGGAGGGAGTGAGCACCTCCACCCCCACTACCTACGTCGAGCCCACTCCACAGATCGCTTCGGCTCCTCCAGACCGCACCAAGGGCCTGATCAGGCCGAGCAGGGCCGGTCTCACTCAGAAGAATCACTGACAGCTATTGGAAGACCACTCTTCCCCTTGTCCTCCACTCCGTTCCCGGAACATGGGCAGATTCCTTCACCTCCCGTCAAGCAGTTTGCAAAGTAAGCATTCATCGAAAGCCTCATTGGCCATAAGCACTCGGTTTATTAATTTGACTCTTTTTTTTTGGTTTCTAGCCCAGCGTACTTGTTCTCCACACAGACGGCACATCCACCAAGCCTTCAGTATCAGGACATGGAGGGAGTTACGAACTGGCTCAATAACGATGGTAATCTTTTCTTTCTTTCAAAACTGTACCAACTGGAGGGATTTAAAGCAGCGGCTCAAGCAGATCTTGCCAAATGTTGTCTTTCCATTCTCAGGATGTGGTCGAAGGCCCATTGACAGAAGCACTCATAGCAGCGGCGTCAGTTTGAACAGCGACAGAGGACACGGCTCGTGGACGGAAAAGCCCGTGAACCGGTCCGCCGACCCCCATCGCGGCCCGCAGCGCCCCCACCCCTCGGACGTGGACGTGTACCAGAGAGAGAATATACCCGGAACCCACCTCCAGCCTCCTCACTGCTCGTCCTCCACCTCCTCCTCACAGTTGCTCTCGGTCAAAACCAGCGTTGACGAGAGGAAGACGCTGAACGAGCTCGTCCCGCCTCTTTGTACCTCCAGGCTCAAGCCCATCAGACAGAAAACCAAAAATACTGTTGTAAGTCCCGTCAGACGTCATGATGTCTTTGTACTTAAGTTGACTTACTGACAGGAAGCGCGTCCTCTTCACAGGTGAGCATTCTGGACACAGGCGAGGTCTGCATGGAGCTCTTAAAGTGCCAAAATGGACAGGAGAGAGTCAAGGAAGTCATTCGGATTTCCTCAGATGGTTCAAAGGTGAGCTCTTCATATCACACTGAGCCATTATGGAACAGGAATCAAACTCCAAATGAGCATTTCACAGTCGATTAGCACCCTCTAGTGGTGGAAAGTGATACAGCAGTCAATCTTGCAATACTTGAGAAATTACAGCAAGTGAAATTGCTGCAATCCCCAAAAATATCTTCTGGTGTTACACTAAGGTTTGGTAATCAACCTTATGTTCTTTCTCGTAGGTGACAATATACCAACCCATCGGTGGCAAAGGCTTTCCTGTCCTGGACTCCCCGCCTGCTCCCCCAAAAGAGGTCTTCATTTACAAATATGAGGATCTTCCAGGTGAGAATGTACTGTAAGGGCAAAAACCAAAAACACACTGTTATTTCATCGCAATCCCTTTGTCGTGTTTGTGTGTTGTGTTAGAAAAATACTGGAAAAAGTATCAGTACGCCTCCAAGTTTGTGCAGCTGGTCAAGTCCAAGACCCCCAAAGTGACCCTCTACACCAAACACGCAAAGGTCATGTTGATGGAGAACTCCCCCGACGCTGACCTGGAGGTCTGCTTCTATGACGGTGAGGCACTGACTGCTCGAAGGCATTTAACGTCCTCTCAGATTTATTTACATCTTTTTTGCTGGAAAGACCCAAAGTGAGTTGATGTCATCTGACTGTGAGTCCCTGACACATTTTTGCAGGGGCAAAGAGCCATAAGACGTCGGGGCTGCTGCACGTGGTGGAGACGAGTGGCAAGTCATACACGGTGAAGAGCGAGGTGGACCTGAGCGGCCTGAGCGCCGAGAGCCGGGTGTATGCCAAGTTGGCGGATGAAGGCCACCACTTGTGTCTGTCTCTGGAAGCTGCCATCGCGGGGGAGGAGAGACTCACACAAAAAGGTCCCTTCTTCCCCATCATCATCGGAAGGTAAATACTTAAATGAAAACAATATAATGAGTCGTAATATAATGTATCTTTTTTTTAAATTAATCTTGTTCCATTTTAGGAGGCCCGTCATCCCTGAATCTCCACTGATGACATCGCTTCCTTCCCAGCATGCTCTTCCTGCTCACGTTTCACCTCCCCAACCTCCAAAAATCACTCCGTCGGTGAGTATCCAGCAATATGTCCAGACAACCACTCAAAGAAAAAAAACATCTTTAAAGGAAAAACTGTTTGTTTAGATGATCTCCTACGATGGCTCCGACTTCACCTCAGCCAGTATGAGTAAAAAAATCTCTCCAGTGTGTCAGGACAGCCTTCAGTACACGGGCAAAGTGGTCAAGTCCATTTTTGTGCCCAATGTGGGTTGGGCCTCGCAGGTAATTGGCAACCCCCGACTTGTTAGAATAAACTCCGCGTCCGGAGATGTTTATCCAAATGCTCCGTGCTGTCTTCTCAGCTGACGAGTGGCGAAGTGTGGGTGCAGTTCAACGACGGCTCTCAGCTTTTGGTCCAGGCCGGTGATTCCAGCATCAAGTACACTTCTCCGGAAGGACGTCTCACCAGGTCATTTCACTACTTCACCAACATGTTTGATGGGTGAATAGTTTGACTTAGACTATGTAAAACTAAAGAAGAGCATCTGCTGATCGCAGGTACAAGGAGAACGTCAAGCTTCCTGAGCACATCAAGGAGAAGCTGCAATGCCTCTCCGCCATCCTCACCCACTTGGCCAACCCGGGATCTCATCATCAACAAACACATTAGCATTAACTTCTTCACCCTCTTGTAAATATCTACGTGTTTATGTATGTTAGAAATCTTTATTCCGTTTTATTTTTTACATGTACAGAGGAATATGGAAAATATTTAATTTTTATGAAATGTAGCAGTGCATTATGTTGAATTGTGGCATTCGTCAAGCAAGGGGCCAATAAATGTCTGTAGGCTTGGTTTTCAATTGCTGCGCTTTATGGGTGGAAAATTGGATTAAGATTCACACACTATTAACAGCATGACTTATAAATACAAGCCAGAGAAATTTCCACTCATTTATTTCATCTCGGTGAGTTGACTGATTAAAAAACAAATTATGGATTCCTTTCCATGACAATGCATACTAAACAACGCACTGTATGGAAGCAAGCTTAGGCGTATATACACCGACTGTACATGACACCCAAGGAGTAAACATTTTGAAAGTGGAAAGCGAGCTTGCTGATCATGATCACACGAGGGCTCACACGAGGGCTTACACGTGACCACAGGTAGGATTATTATTTTTTTTTGGTCATGTAAAAGTGACAAAACAGAACATGTAGGCTTCCTCTAAGCCTGCCCCCTTCAGGCTACGCCAGGGGTGTTGCACTCCAGTCCTCAGGGGCCGCATTCCAACATGTTTTCCAAGATTCCCTCGTTAAGTGCACCTGTGTGAAAAGTTGGGCTCCTGCAGAACATGAAAATGCCCTCAACTTTTTCCTCAGGTGTGTTTAACGAGGGTAACTTGGAAAACATATTGGAATGCGGCCCTCTAACCCTCATTAAGTGCACCTGTGTGAAAAGTTAGGCTCCTGCAGAACATGAAAATGCCCTCAACTTTTCCCTCAGGTGTGTTTAACGAGGGTAACTTGGAAAACATATTGGAACGCGGCCCTCTAACCCTCATTAAGTGCACCTGTGTGAAAAGTTAGGCTCCTGCAGAACATGAAAATGCCCTCAACTTTTCCCTCAGGTGTGTTTAACGAGGGTAACTTGGAAAACATATTGGAACGCGGCCCCTGAGGACTGGAGGTCGACACCCCTGGGCTACGCCTTCAAATGAAGGTCAAGTGTGTTGAGTGCTGGTGAGATGATGTGACTTTACAGCAGGGGTGGGCAGCCTTTTCCATATCTGGGGCGGGGCCTCCAAGGGTCATAACATCAATTTCCTGCTTAATACTTATTCCCATCTGACCAGTGGAAAAAGGCAGACTTAATTCCATTGCCAATGCAACCCTATGGATGAGGAAGAATAGTTGAGGTGTCCAGGAAGCAGACTTAGAGGAAGACAAATTTCCAGATTTTGGCTGTTTTGCACACATCTATCCCTTTTAACACCTTTGTTCTCCAATTTGTCTTCTTTTTTTAAGAAAGGAAAACCTTTTCTCCTAGTAAATACATTTGTTCACATGCTGTCATTCATATAAAACGATTTCCCATAAAATCCCATTTAATACATTTTCAAAGAAAAAAAAATCACATCCCACATGTGCTATTTAAACATTTACAGCTGATTGGGTGGATTCACATTCAGCTGAATGTTTAAAAAGTTGTGTGTGGGGCGTCCAATCAAGCAAACTGCCCCATTAACCAATGTTAGTTATTTAATCATCTCCTTTAAAGTGTTGACGGCATATTTGATCTAAAACAATCAGTGGAATAAATTACGCTCGGAAGGCAGTGAGCATAAAAGGGAAAAAAAAAAAATAGACAGTTGACTCTATGAAATGCTGTGACGAATCTCATCATGGAATCTCGCAGAGTTCATTTTGTGGAACAAAAAAGCAGACAAACAAAAGAAAAAAGAAACAAAGCGGAATGTCTTCTTGCACTCACTTGGTCATTTTGAGAATTCTTTCTCAGCTGTTCAAATCAAGTCTAAAATTTGATGGCACTCGGAAAGTCAACAGCTTATCTTTTAGTTCAAACGCACGCTCCCTCCCCTTATAGAGGAGTCAGTGGTGTTGAACACAACGCACAACACGCGCACACACACTCACACACACACACATTGCACATCGAGTGGCACATCTTTCCCCAGTCTGAAAATGCCGAGCTGGGTGTCACTGCAGCAAAGACAAATGACTTCCCAAAAGGTTCACATTACAGTACTGACAAAAGTCCCATTGGACAAAAAATAAAAAAAAAATAAAGGCAAAAAGAGAGAGGAAAAAGCTTTACACTCAATCACCATCATTTGCAAGGACTACACTGGAAAAGGTTGTGATTAGAGATATTATCATTTGAATTATTATGATTTAGTAATCATTGTTATTGTCACCGTTGTGACAGTGTGTGTGTTCTTGCCGGGGCCGGGCGGTACGGGCCAGAGTCACTGGGAGGAGGCCTTTGTGGCTATGGTGGACACGCAGTGCTGTTGAAAGTTGGGCGACATGGGCGAGCTGCAGCCCAGCCGCTGGTGGCGGGCGCCCTTCAGTCCCGCGTCGCCCTCCACCATCCACGGGGAGGCGGCGGCAGCGGGGCTCAGACCTTTGGGTGGCTCGCCGCCGGGAGATGGGTCGGATGGGCCGACATGGCTCTGGAGCACACTGCTGATGTGGTTGAGCAGCTCGTTGAAGAACTCAGGGACGCCCTCATAACCTAGCGACCCGGGAAGATCGTCACATGTACGTAAATAACTCAAGGTTATTATGTCAGAATTGTTTTATAATTCCAACTCAATAAGCAAAAGATTTTGAATGAGAGGTTTAAGAAAATCCTCTTAAGGATGACGTGGAGCTACCAGGGAAGGCGTTGACGTCGATGACGGCGTGCTGGCCAGTTTGGTTATTGATGATGACGTCAATGCCAAACAAGGACACGCCCAGCGCCTGCCGCAAGTGCCTGGACAGTTCTCGGATGACGTCGTCGTTGGGAGGCTGAGATACACCCTCCACGTTCTCCCTCTAAAAGCACAAAATAAATCGACCCACACCCAATAAATGAAAATCTATGATCTATATAGATTTTTGAGATGTGCTGGTAAGATCATACCGAGGTCAAGTCTGAGGACGACTCTGGCTTGGAAACATTGTGGCTGTTGAAGAAAATGGCTTTCCTGTCTGAAAACAAAGAAAAAGTGAGTCATACATAAAAACAAACCGGCACTGTAATTGCTTATTGTAAACAGTAGGTGGCGACAAATTCCAATTTTTGAGGAAACGCTCTTGTCTCCCAACTGTCCTCTCAGCACTGCTAGTTTTTTTGGTCCCAGAAGAGGCTGGCTGAGTTTATCTAGACTGTTTATAAACGAACACTGTACCATTGGGGAATTTAGAACATGTTGGACTATTTGAGCCTTTTGGATAAAAGTCAATTCTTCCTAAAAGCCTTTCTCAAGGGGCTATAAAGACATTTTACAAGATCTTTTATTGGTCATTTAAGGGGGAACATCTTCCTGATTTGCTTACCTGCAGGCCCGGCGGGGAAATTCTTGAGGGAGGGCCTCTCCACCACTGTGTAGGAGTCTCCAACCACAAATACCTTGTAGAGCACGGCATTGTGGTTGATGAAATTCTGAATGACGCAGGGGGGTTTCACGTCCTTCAGGTCATCCTCGCTGAAGATAATAGCCATCTGGGGGGAAGGAGGTCACAAAGACCTACTTAAACATTTGTCAAGACTTTTGAGCGATTGATTTAGGACAACTTATTTTTAGATTCAACATATTTTATGACTGAAGATTCATTGTTTATTTTCTACAAATATTTTTTTTTGCTTCATCTATCTCTACCACCAACATAGACACAATTAAATGGCCTTCCACTAGAGGGCAGAAGCTACTTTAATAAACTGTGTATCTTGCCTTTAGAATTTTTTATGGTAATATATGTGCCTTGGCTCAATAAAGTTTGGCAAACAGATTTAACAAGTGTGGTTGTCTGGAACGGAATTGTGTCAGTCATAAAAAGTGTTGCTGATTCAGCAGGCGCCACTTACCTCATGGGAGTTGGTTCCATGGGCGACTCGAGTTTTGCAAACTGGGAAGCAAATGAAAATAGGGAAATGTGTCAAATGATGACAACATAGGAACTGGACACGTATATTCAGCGAAAGATTATTTCATAATAGGTGTTGATGGGCTGGGAGGACTTACTGAAGGGGAATGTGAGTCCTCGATTCCTGATCTGCTCCAGCACATCCGGGCAGCACTCGGTGTTGAGCACCATGAACGGAGGAGAGCAAATCCTCTCGTCTAAGGAAACGATAAGAAAAAAAAAAAAAAATCAATGGAGAGACTTGAGCATTTCAAAAGAAAATACTTTGAAGAATCCCTTTTGTATTGATGTCAGGATAAAAATGCCATCACACTGTTACAGGATTGTAAATGGGCCTCACCAATGATTTGTGCTTTTATTTTTGTTCCTTGTAAAAGGAATGAAGACTTAAAAAGGGGCAGTGACAGGAACAAGTAAAATTCCTATTAATATGTGCCAGTAAAGTGAGATTTGTGCAGCTGAGTCGGATCCCATACTGCCTCTGCAAGCAGGAAGTGTCCAGGGTCACCGATCGCTCATCTCATCCGTCTTGTCCCACTCACGGTGTTATTCTAGTAGGTTTAATGTCTTTTCGAGGAAAAAACTTTGCCTTTTACATCTCCGGCTTGCCAAATACTAATGAGCAATGTCAGCTCTCGGAATCGAATGAAAAATGTTACAAGACGCAAAGAGCAGATGTATAATAATGAGGGCTTTGCGCTGTAAAAATTGTGATGACGTTTGGCTCCAAACTACGTTGGAGGTGAGGAAGATGACGTGCAGGTGGAGTGGGTGGGTATCAATCCAGGGCTCTGTCTAAACCACTTGTGTCAAACTCAAGGACTGGGGGCCAGATACGGCCCACCACATCATTTTATGTGGCCCGTGAAAACAAATTGTACATCAAATTCGTGTCATTACTAGAATTGCAAATTGTCTTCACTTTCAATATCTTTTTTTTAAATTATTTAACCAGTTTTTACTCGTCTGATTTGAAAAGGAGTTTTGTAGTTTTTACTGTATATAATATGAGGTGCTCATACATTTATTTGGGTTGACAGTCATAATGGCCCTCCGAAAGAAGCTGTGACTACAATGCAGCCTGCGAAAAAAATTAGTTTGACACTCCTGGTCTAAACACTGCGAGCTGGCGTCAGACTGAGCGGAGCCCAGAAGGACGTTTACGGGACTTTATTATAGGATTCCTTTTGAAATGTCACCAACGGTTTCCATTGGTTTCTGTTTGGGTCCCGTAGTTAATCTGCTGCATCAAGTCAGAGGCCCAATAATCACCCCAAAAGTTGGACAATACAGTTTTCCAACCGCCAATAACAGCAGAAAACAAAGGCCTGTCCTTACTTGGTCCTCTAGCTTAATGCAAAACGCCATAGACGGGCTGTTGTGGTAGTTTTAACCCTTTGACACAAGCGGTGAAGCAACACGTCGATAGATAATACATGAAAATATGAAATAATTTTTTGCATTACATTGAAATATGTTTACTGTATGTTTTTAAAAAGTTCAACACTGGTGTGCTATTTTTCTTATGATGATGTTGCAACATTTTTGTAGGTATTTTTAGTCAAGGGTGTGACTCAAAACATTACTTGTAAAGTTATTTATTTCCCATGTGAAAAATGGCATCCCAGAATTCAGAGGTTCAACTGTTAAAATGTTTACTCTAGCCAAGAACCTTGAATTAGACCTTGAGTGATCCATCAATCACCAGCACCTCATCAGGAAAGTGGGAGTATGACGTGCAAAACCCGGTTTAGCTTGAATAAAAAGGGAGGGTGGGATTATTTTGCAACTTTTGCCATCTTGTTTCAAACTAGCACCTTTGGAGAAGACTTTCATGTTACATGAAGCGTGTGAGCGTGCGAGCGTGCTGCTCTTTAGGTACATGGCCAATCTTTTCCTGTTGCTATTTAGAGCTTGTTTTCCAGAAACCATGACATTCTCCCATACGACAGCTGCATTTGCAATATTTGAAAAGAGAAGTCCATACATGGCCAGGCATTGTGTTATCTCCAAGAGAGCTTATCCACCAATTAGATTCATGAATCATTTGGGGGATTTTTGGATTGTTCATCAGCATACACTCACAAAGCATTATGACAAACACGTCGCCTTGTGGCTTTTGCTTCCAGTAATATGGCGCATGCTAGGAGTGAGTGTCCGCACTCCCTGACTGTTTGTCTTTCTCAGGCTGAAACTATGATTAATTATTAATCTCCCGCATAAACAGGACAACTGCTATGTTGAGCCGTGCACAGATTCAACGCCCAAGGTGCAGGAACCTCAAGACGATCTGTTCCCTGTGAACAAATCCGAGCGTTTTATCCGGATCACTTTGAAAAAGCTGTTGACTTGACAACGTGAAAACAGTCCCGAGCTATGAAAACGGGGGATGAGTATACAAAAGGAAAGCGTAGATTCCAAAGCGTAACACAATACTAGGCGACGCTAGTCTATTATTGCTAATGTGCTAGCTTTTCCCCCTACTAATTCTTGCACTTAAATTGAGTTACTAGTATAACGCACCATCTGGATGCTGCGTGCCTGAGGCCATTTTATGATGACTTGATGAAACAAAAATACAAATCCAGTTGTTATTGTTTCAATGCTCTGAGATGAATGAAAATAATCGCAAGCAAGGTATCTAAGAGGGCTTCATTTTCCAGAGAAAGTGCATCCTGCTATTGAAAACTAGTCTGAGTCACGGCTCTCTGGCCTTTTCCAAGCATTTTTTCTCTGGCAGCCCGAGCTGCTTCGGGCCTTGTGCTCCCTGCTGATAAGGACGAGGAAGTAAGGCTGAGCAAGGAATCGACTATCGATGAAATTCAAATCTACTTGTCAGGACTTTTTTTTAGTGACTTTGGGAGATCAAAAAAGATCATGCACTGTTTATACTAACACAGCTAAAAATATGACAAATGTTTGTTTGAGGGTAAAAACGGTTTCAAAGCTTGTTTGGTGTTGGGGAAAAAAAAAACAACATCTTGTTTTTAATATTATCATCTTTGATTTTTCTTTAAGCAAAGGGGGATTTGAAAATAATCAGAGATCTTATTTTAAACACAAATCACTTAACAAGGTTGTGAATGCAAAGTATCCTTTCAGCCACTCTTCATAAAAAACAAAAACATTGATGTGGAGATAAAATACAATGTGACGCCATCACATTGTGTTTTCCTCACAGGCTTGCTGATGGTGTGGTGTCAAATTATGTCTTTCCCTCAGTGTTTGTGTCTAAAGCAAACCACAGTTGTCAAGGGGGTTTGGCATGCAGGGCCAACACCACTGATGGAAGCCGAGTGGGGGGGTTGGGGGGGGCTATCTTCCTTTTCAAACCAACTACACAGAAGGGGACAGCGATTCGGCATTACGTAACATCCAACGTGTGTGTTTGGAGAAAAAGACGTCTTGTTGAGATTCTATTTTAGGAAACTACCGACGTCTCTAATCACTACATCCCGGCAACCTCACCTTAAAAAAAAAAAAAAAAAGCTTCTCGCCATGTATGGTGCAACAGGAAATGTGCATGAGTCACAGGTGTGTTTACAGTATGAGTGGGTAGGGAATGCACCCGTATCGCCGCTGATGACTTGATTGCGTTCGACAACAAAGAGACGAAGGGAGACAGGTTCCGATCTGCCTGTGACAAACATACGGATCTGGCAGGCAGGAAATAGAAAGATGCCGTCTTTAGGAGGGACGCAGGAGTTATGGCGTGAGCCTTGGGGGGATTAAACATCTGCGCGGAAACGACGAGAGGATATTTCAAGCAAACGGTGACGCTGCGATCATACGTTAGCCGAGTGTCAATGGCGGAAAGGGGAGAGCAAAGACAGAACTTGGTTGCTGGGCTTTGTGGAGTGGATGAATTTCTCTTAGGTGCTTTGCTCTCACCTTGCATACAGCTTTCTATCCTGTGGATGAGCTGGTAAGACTTGCAACGGTCCAGCAGAGTCCTGATAGCCGGCAGGGGGTCCAGGACGATGGTCTCGGGGTGGGCATCGATGTAGTCCTGAAGACACAAAGATGGATAGATGACTTGGACTTTTTATTGGCTTGTGACATTTACAAGTAAAATGTTTGCGGCTCACATGGAAAGCACAGAAAAGGCGCGTTTGGGGATGTCATCTAAACACTGACATTCCGTTTATGGGTCTGCATGCCTCACTTGACAGATAATGAGATGCGTGCCAGCCGGTCTGTGTGGATTATATCACAGCATCCCTGCACGGCCGACAGTCGGGCCAGCGCGGGGTTGCCTGTGTTACGTAACAGCGCCGCATCTCCGCTTCCATCTCGCCTCGGTGGATTTCTCCGCCAACCTTCCCGGCAATTTCTTTTCTGACACACACAAACGCTGTCAGCTGGAGCTGGCTGACGTGTGCATTAAACAAACAGGCTGCCTCTTCATATTACAGCTCTTTGAAAAAAAAAAAAAAGAGCAGCGGCGCCGTCACACGCGCGCCTGCCTAAAATTAAACATGCGCCTAACGCACGCGTGTCTTTTTGTAGATGTGAAGAATTCATCTTTAGGATTTACCCAGATCGGAATGGCGGTTGCCGATGAAAGCCCATTATGTAAGTCAAACGCGTTGCTGCCAAAAATAAAGCCATACAAATCTTTCGGGAGTTTAGTGGAACACATTGATAAGGACAATCCCCGGATTATTTTTGCGTCCCTGAGGAAGAAACACATTCAGATGTTTTAGGCCTTTCACATAAATATCGAAAGCGATTCAACGACAAGTCATTTTAACATCAACCAGCTAAACAAACACTCATTTTTATAATGACCACAGCGTACCACTTGGTGCAGTGACCTACTATCCATATGAGAGGATTGTCTCCCTCCGGGAAGAACAAGAAGAGTACCGAGGAGTGATCCGAAGTCGTCACAAAGTTAAAATGAGGGTGTTTGTTGCAACAAAGTCATTGTGATTTGGTGGAGTGCCAGTGAGCAATACCTGCACTCTTTGCACCAGCAGCACAGCCTGAGAATCGTTCTGGTCAGCCTCCAGGATGAGGTCCGTCAGTTTGTGGATGATGACGTCCAGGGGACCCTGCTCTTCCAGAGGTTGGCTGAGGTCCAACTGGGGAGAAAAGTGTACATCTGGCTTTGGGTTCAAACAAGGGGTAGACATTTGACTCATGGTGGTTTTACACGACATGGTCAAAAGTGATATAACGCAGATTTACCTTTGTTGAAAATTTAGGAAACTGTTTGCACAGTTTGTAAGTAGAACATCTCTAAATACAATTGTGGCAGTGGGTAGTTCTCTGAATTAGGGAGTTGAAGCTGGAGTAGTCATGCAGAATGAGTGAGTAGCTTCCAATGTGCAAGGACGAGTGAAAAGTGTACTTTTTGATAAACATGTTTTGAAATCTCCACACAGACCTTGGCCTTGTGTTAAATAAAAACCACCAAGACAAAATGTCTGACTGATAAAATGTATTCATTCGACTTTGGTCAACATACCGCGTTTAAAAGCAGATTGATTCCTTGAATGGACAAAAAAACCTAATCCGGGCCAATTCATACATCTTAACTTTTTACTGAAGAGGTCACGCATGCAAAATGAAATAAAATATTGAAACACCTGTGCAAATAATCCTACCAAGGTCAGAGTGCAGAAGCTACAGTATGCAAACCTGCCTGGTATTAAATACCTTAGTCACACCGGGGGCGATCAATGCTACGTGGTTTCGGTTAGTCAAGGGCGGGCCACATTCAGAGGAACACTATCGAAGTTAATGATTATGAGAAGTGATACATTCAGTATTATAGCAGCCTTCTTCCTTCACCAAGGTGTGAATCAGTAAAACATCCTTTGATTTTTTTAATAATTTCCTTCAAGCACTTCCTGGAGAAAGTAAATTCCAACAGTAGCTATACTTAAAATAGATAAGAGAATTTACAACGTGATGTTGCTCAAGAGCATAATTACAGTGGCTAATGGAAAACAATAATGCACACTGAGACAGAGCAAGAAAACGAACCGATGCAGCAAAGTGGAGACTATGGAGCATAAAATTGCAGTGTTGTGAGCTGAGGCACAGCAACAGCATAAGCTAGCATGACTATGTGTGTTTATTTTTTTGTCATACTTTCCATACATTCTAAAATGACAACACCACAGCAAGAATGAATTTTCTTGACGAGGATCTTTTGTCGATGGAAATACAATTACAATCGGTTTTGGGCCATGTCAGTCCCATGCAGAAGCAAAAGGGGCATTATAGTCTTTTACAAAAACAAAGCCCAGAATAGCTTGGTCTCATTTTGTAAAAGGTTAAGCAAATGCAGGGGAAAATAACATTCCCAAGCTAACTGCTATAAAACAAAGAAAAGAAAAACAACCTGCTGCTTTGTGTATGTCGTAATGGTGGTTCCTTTGATTGGCGTCACTCCTCCGCTAAATCTTGCTAAATACAGATTTTTACATGACTGTAGACCGGTGACGCACGATTTAAAGCAACCGCCCAATCATCTTCTACACGTCAATAGAAACTAATATATGATGATATTTTACTAGCTAACAGCGAGAATAATAATTTAAAAAAAAAAAATCCCCAAATGGTTTATGGATATTTTAGTGAGCGGATTATTCGCAGTGGTTGAGGCACATGGCAGACATGTAGGTCATGACACGAATAGATCCGTGATGGTTAAGTCAACGCTCATAACCTGTGGATAAACTTCCACCTGAGAATAAAACATGAGCAGCCGCCACAATGGTCCCATGAGCCAAAGATGTAGCATGCTGTATTCTGCCATGATATTAGTATTGGTGTCAAGTCGAGGTCAAGTCTTCAAAAACAAATAAACAAAAAAAATCTGCTGGCAAAGAGGGAGAGAATGAAACTCATCCTGTGCACAGAGAGAATGAGCCTGCTTTGGAGCTCCCACCCACCCAGCGGTAAAGTCATTGATGTGCTGCTAAAAGCTAAAAGCAGAAATGTCAACTGACGTCTCTGCCGAACCCTCCGGGACCGAGAGAGCCACGGTTAGTGATGGACGGCACAAAAAACACGCCGGATCCTGAGGGGAGAGGCTAGGTCAGGGCCAATATATTTTCAGCTTTGATGAAACTCTGTACCGGGGCTGGCCTACACTCATGGGAAATAAAATATTTTACCCAAACACTGGGGACAGAGGTCATAAGAGGAAACTTGAGTTAACCTTGCTCCAAAAAAAAAAGTAAGTAAAAACCTTGGCTCTATGACGCCGATGGGGGAGAAGGAGGAGATTTATTGTTCTGTGTTTGTTGACCTAAAAATGGCAATTAGTCCAACCGCTGACGGGGTAAGGTGATTGTTCTCTGTCAAGTTGCTTTCCCGGTTTGATGTCACCTGGCATCGCCTTTATTCCTAAGCTTGTGTACGCAAAGTTCAGCCGGTGATGAATGACACATCAATTGTGGCACTTGACATATTAGTGGGCAGACAACATAGTACGTGTCTTGGAGGATAAACATACAGTAACAGGAAGGTTACATTACATAAACATTTGGTGGCTCAATTCCAAATATATTATTTGAGAAAGTTTACTCGCTTCTCTGATTAAAAATGTCCACTGATTAAAAAATAAGAATATTTAATATTGACAGTCTGTGAAAGAAATTTTGCCAACTACTCTATTGTGCGCCGTATAATAAAACGAGTAACTCGATAACTGTCCTTGAACAGCGCAGTCAAACGGAATTGATTTCCTGCGACCGGTTTTAGAGAGTGAATATCATTTTTTTTTTTTAAAGGGCGGTGCGTTAATGTCATCAGCGCCGAGATACAGACGGGTTAATGCATAGATTCCAACAAGAATGGGCCCTTGTGAGCTCGAGGCACAGGGGTCACTATTGATGAGCTGGTGAAAAATTACACGGAGAGGAGCAAGCGATGAGGGAGTCTTATAATCCAATAGTGGATGTGAAACAGAAAAAATAGCCTGAAGAAATAATTATATAAAAAACAAAAGTCGTCTCTGTTTTCAGCTGTGACAACTGTGATAAAGCAAAGTTTTCACACGTGCAAATTAGAAAATCAAGTCCTAAGGGTTGCAAAAAAAAAAAAAAAAAAAAAGATTGTTTTCCACATATACGTTTAAATATTGCTGATGTCGGGATTGTATGCATGTAGTGATTGTAAACATGATATATGTATGCTTAGGGTGTGGTTGACATGGATTTAAATTACACCTTGCCAATGCGGATCATTTGCAGCAGAACCAAATTCAAAAGTCTTGCTCTACCGGACATTAATCAACACTTTTGAAATGAGCAAATAAATTATATCGTGCACCGGAATGTTTTTTTTTCTCCTCAGTTGACCTCGGTCTAATTGCAAGCCCATGGCAGTATTTTTTCTTTTTCCTCACCAAAAATCCATTTAATTCATCCAAGAACATACACGGTTGATTTCTTATCAGTGTCATTAGTCAGACTGACTCCTGCGGCAAGGTTGCTTAAATAAACGTATTTATTCTACTTTAGATTTCTCCGGTGTTTTTATTTAGCACAGATATTTATGACGATCACTTAAGTCACAATACTTCAAGGAGCCAGAGGAAAAAAAAAAAGAAAAAAAAAAGGTATTTTGCCTATCACTGAAGAAGAAACTGCAACATTGATTAAAAAAAAAACCACACAGTTGATGGATTGTAGAGCACATAATTCAGCAGGGAAATAGGAGAAGTCAGCTTTGTACACAGACTTGTGTAACAGGGCTGAGGCATTACAATGGCTGTCATTATCTTCCCTTGTGATATGGCCATTACAGTGCAAGGCTCAGACTGGAATTGGGTGCAGGACAGATAGTACAAACACCGGCGGCAATGGGTGTCAGTGTAAGACGAGTTCTTTTAATTAGCATTGACAGCGTCGCTTTACGTTTATGCTTTTTGAGGTGCGGAGGGCTGGCTGTTGTAAGTGGCTGGCTCGGCGAGCTGCTTTGAGCCTCGGAATAGCTGAAAGCGCAGTGGGAGGCAAAGCATGCTTACTTTGGGATTATTCCCATGACCGGTTTCGAACTGGGTGTTCTACAATCGACGGTGTAGCACGAGGGAGAAAAAAAAAAAAATCATTGCAAAATGTAAAGGGGGGAAGTGCCGCACCAGGATACTCTGCCTGAGAGAAAAGCTCGGATCAATTTCTCTTCCATCTTCCTGACAAGCATTTTTTAGCACTGAGCTCCCAGGACTTTGTATTGAATAGTTACTAGCCTACTGAAAGTGCAGCATGTACTTGCAGAGGGAAATGTTTTGTTCACTTGTATTTATGGCTGCCTTGTACACCGCCCCTACGACAAAAAATCAAAGTTGAACAATTATGTTGTAATGCTGTAGCAGCAGTGAAGAAAATAACAGTCAAGGAGGAACTACAGCAGCGTGAAGGAAAAATAAAACCGGTGATGCAAATTATGATTTGCTGGAGCACCAAAAAAATATTCAGTCTGCATTTAAAAAAAAGCAAAATATATTAACTTACCTGGATTACTTCTATCCCTCTTTTCCTGAAAAAGAAACAATACAAAGTATTAATTGCAGGGAAAAAAGCAACAGGCAATAATATATCTAGTCATAGTAACGTGACAATATATGACATTAAAAAAGTATAATGACTTCAGGGCTCGTACTTTGAGAATGTAAAGATAAGTAATTGCCCAGACCAATTTTCAAGTTACCCTTGGTTATTACAATTCACTGTACTATATGTCCAATGGATTCTGGTCAAGTATGTGCATGAAAAATTGCTTACTATTTATTACACTTCAATAATAATTTAATAATACTTCATGATGACCGTGACAGGATAAGAGAGAAAGAGAGAGAGAGAGAGAGAGAGAGAGAGAGAGAGAGAGAGAGAGAGAGAGAGAGAGAGAGAGAGAGAGAGAGAGAGAGAGAGGACCATTCATTGCATCCATTGCAAATACACACACAAACACACACTCACACACACACACACACACTCACACTCACACACACACACTCCTCAGAGCCTGAGAACATTTTACTTATCAGACATACTTTAAATTAAAAATTGGTCGCTTAGCAACCAGCCGACTCCTTGTAAGAGAAACATTCTTACAATAACAGCATTTCATTCCACCAGACTGGTCACGTCGACACTGTGTAAAAAATTAACAGTTGGAAACACCAAGATCATTTAGCCAGCCGCAGTACTGTCATAATTCAAAGTCTGCAACAAAGAGAGTGTTTAGCTTGAGGCAGGCAGAAAACAAAATAAACAAACAAAAACTGCACAGCAATTTGTACCGAGGACAACAACAAAAAAATGCTTTCGCACTTGGCCTTGTCCATCCTCGTTGTTTTTGAGGTTCCATCCCCATGACAACAGCAGCTCGGCTATTCACCGCTACACAACAATGTCGACATTTAATACCGCAGCTGCTGGCTTGTTTCATGCCCCGCGAATGCGCTCGTCGATGGAGTCTTAAATATGGAGGTCGTCTATGAACGTGAGCGACAGAACTGAGCTGGCCCGGCATCACATTAAATTAAAAAAAATAAATAAATAAATAAAAAATAAAAGGGAATCACAAGATTTTATTGTTAGAGGTGGTATCATGTGTCCATTAAATCTTTGGTTCTGCTTTTATCGTAAATTAAGACGGGCCTGCTGCCTGACGCAACATGACGGGTTACAAAGTTCAGAGGGTGTGTCGGTGACCCGGAATAAACTGAGACGTGATAACAATAGTAGTTTGTTACAATAATTCAATGTATCTGCACAAATTCTCTTCAACCATCGAAATACAAGTTCGCGACTTGGGCTTCTATCTTAGTGGCTACTTTGTAGCAATGGGATGGAATCTTTTTAATTAGATAAAACACTCCGTTATCGCACTCTAAGAAAATGATGAATCATCAGGCAATGTCTGCTCATTCTAGTTTGCGTAGTCTGTCCACCTGGTTGCAGTAAAATACACACAGACGTAGCTTAGCTACAATCATTTTTTATTTTTTTTGCAGAAGATACAGAATACACACCTGTGAAAACTGTTTTCTCTGTCCGCATGTGTTGTGTATTTTGGAAAATCTTTGTGACGTGTCAGCTATTTAAAAGAACGCAATAAAAAAAATAATGAGCGTTTGTATAGCAACAGAGAGCGTCCTCTTTTTTTTTTTAACCGGAAGGCCATTAGTCCAATGAACACGTCGTGTTCTATTGTTTTTAGGTTTTATCAAAATATCTAACCATATTTCTAAACTTGTGCTAATATGTTACTTAAACCTTGACCCTGAAAATGATTAATTCTTGTGTTACAATGTTTCCTTCCGGACTAGACTGTGTTCAACCTCAGACGTCCAACTGAGAAATTAGCAAATCTCACAGAAATCAGGTTGCGGTCAGAGTTTAACACCATGTTGCCAATAAAAATGTTGCAACAGAACGTTTTTTATCAGAGTGGATGATAAATCAACATTGCCCGTGTGCTAAAACAGCAGTTATCCGCTGACTAATGTGTTTGGTCTTCAGAGAAATAGGCAATTGGATTTTTGCATTATGAAATGTCCATAATGGATCAGCTATTTTACAAGCTAGTTATGAGCAGGGTGGGGAGGATTTCAAATTGTCCCGCACGCACACAAGGACACCGTCATGAGCCTAAGTGGCTTGAAAGCATTGCTGAGTGAGCGCGTCTAATTCTCAGGATTCTTTCATCCAGCTGCATGAGACAGGCAGGAACAAAGCACTTGTGCAATATTTAATTGTGGGTTTTCGTTAAGTTAACCTCTCAAGAAATGTAATGCCGAGCTCCTGATAAGACAAAATGCGGCTCATGTTGACATGTGAGAGTCTGACTTCCATCTTTTCCTTCCTCATGAAGATGACTTTTCATTTCTCAAACAGTCACAGAGGAAATATTGACCAAAAGAGAACTACTGTAAGTGACGAGTAAAAAAATCTAAAACCAGTGTTTTTTTTGTGTTTGTCTTTCTTTGTCTTCACCTTCCACGGTAAAATACTCGTGGGTTCAGGTCTGGGTCCAAGTTCTAGAAAGGTTGCTTGGGAGTTTAAAAGAGATTAAAAATGTTTTGAGGATTACAGTGTGGTAATCTGTGCCAGCTCAATCGGGTCACTTTAACCCTCTTGACACTTCACACACTCGACTGAGCCGTCGACCTAATTCAAACACTGATTTGCATTCTTTTTTTTTTTTTTATATTTTGCAACCAACCTAAGGCTAAAAGTTCACAGGAGCATGTTCCCAATCCGATAGACATAATATAATACGATCTCAAAGGTTGCAAGTGCTTGAGAAAATCATATCCTACTTCTGACAACTTACATAACTTTTGACAGTGTTGACGATGGATAAGATAGACAACAAGGTAAAACATTTGTCACAGCCTCCAGTGTCACAAACACAACTTCTGTTTTCAAATTCAATTTATGAATGGAAAAAAATGAAGACGATCAAATATATCTATATTTTGGTTACTATCAGTGCCAGCGATGAGGATTTTGCAGAACATTAGGCAAAATCATCAATTAATTTCCTTTAAAGAATCAAAGTATTAACACCCCCAGACTGCTTCCTATTATGTAATTATTATCAGCGTATTGTGCTAAAACCTCAAAAACATTCTAGAACATCCCTTTTAATCATTGGACTGTAATTGCTTCAAAATAATGACCTTCATCTTTAGGTTTCTGTGCCTTGAGCACTTGACGCATTCAATACGGACACACACACACACACACACACACACACTCACACACACTTCTTGTTCTGAATTCCATGTCTCAACAAGCTTCTACTCAAGACATATGAAATACCTTTGCCAACCAAGAGCTCGACTCTGGTATTCACTCCGTGCATTCATGTAAACCGCAAAAAAAAAATATTCTGGTCTAACAAGAGGCATGCATGAATAATAATGATTCAATGATGATTCAATTAAGATTGAAAAATGACTTCAAGTGTAAATAGTGCCGCTTTTAGAATGGAAAGCATACATGTGGTATAAATTCTGGCACGTTTCGACTTGCATAAAAATGTCACAGTCGCAGCAACTCTGTTGCAATTGTGGACATATTTTATCTTGAGTTCAAGTGAAATGTTTTTATCCATTTTGTGCTCGTCAAGCGTTATTTCTACACTCTCACAGATAGAAATGTCAAATGTCACTGAGCTGAGATTAAAAACCAGGGTGTGCAAAACACTAAAAGCCATTTCTGTTTTCAAAATAATAGTTTTGGAAACCAACCAGCATCACGGAATGGCTTGTGCTGGACTTTTGAGCTTCTGCTGCTCATGCAAATGACGTGTACTGAATATGTTGCCACATACCTGCACAGATCTGCAAAAGCTTGAAAATTCAGCTTCTTCATCTTCTTCTCACTGAGCCAGTAGCCGACTCTTCGGCCTTTTAGGAAGGTCTGCATCTCCACCGGGGCTCCTGGATCACCTCCCTGGATGTGAAGGATGTGACTGACTCACTGGATGAGCCTAAAAAAACAAAACAGGAAAGCTGTGTAAAGTCGCTCACCATCTCGATTACACGCGCTTATCAAATGTCTGCTAGGTCTATTACGAACACAACATAACAAAAGATCCCAACAGAACCTGGAAGCATGACAGCTTAAGTGGAGCATCAGTCAAACTCATGCACGCGCCCCTCCAAGCTAACTTCACTTGCTAATGTTAGCTGGCTAGCTTGCTAGTCTAAACGATGGCACAGGACAAAATCGCAAGCAGGCTGCAAAAATCGGGCGAGCAGGCCGATGTGCAAATGTGGCATTTGCAACATTTCAACGCGTTTTCGCTCTGACATGAAATAAGCGCCGTGGCTGCGAATAACTCGCGACGAGGCAACGCGGAGAGCTAACTAACCTGGCACTTTTGGCAGTCCGTCCCTGAATTGAGGTCCTCTTCGAGAACTAACTCGGGTAGTTTCCCATTTTCGGCCCGCCAGTTGGTGCAAAGGGAGAAGTTTCCAGACAAGGTGATAGATGACAGGCACAGCTGGACGCACGTTGCGATGTTGCTGGTGCTTTCTGCCCCCGTCAACGGACTCCACTGACTGACTGGGACTGACTGCACACACCCAGGATCGAGGAGGTTGCTGTTGCCTCCATGGAACACTCGGAAATGAGCACATCCTATTTGCTTTTCGATCGCTATTTACTCTGATTGACAGTATTTTATGTATCACTTGTTTTATTCGATACCAAATTCCTAGTCGGCTATAAAATGTCCAATTGGGTGATTTGAAAAAAAGTCATCAATACCCTAAATTGATTTATTTTTCAAGTACACCTTAAATGTCCGATGGTAAGCAAAGGCAACCAGATGCGGTCAAAGAAGTTGAGCCTGTGGTTCCTGTTATTGAAGGTCCAGCATATAGATGAAGACCAGTATTTCTACATTTATTGAGCCAAGGCACTCATTTTACATGAGGGAAAACCTCAAAGCAGTCCACCTTAAAAATGTCACAGAAAGTATTAACACTGAAATAAAGATTTTGTCTGAAAACTGACCTATCTGGGCATTATCAGCACATTATTTTCCCCATCCCGTCATTCTACAACATTAAAAAAAGCCTTAAACGTACGATATTAAGACTTTAGTGTGCGATAGGTATGTCAAAATTAACAATTGAGACAATATTAGTCATGGAATTCCATATACTCCAATATATTAATATATTTAAGTTTACAGTGAACAAAAACAGTGAAATATAAATTTCATTTCATATACACATCCTTCACCACAGTGTGAAAATGGGACGGGACAAGTCATGTAAAACATGAACGAAGCTGTAAAAATTGTATTGTTTATGTACTTGCCGAAATAAACAAAAATCAAATCAAAATCATGTAGTTTTGACTCCCACCATAATGTTTACGAGAGCAAAGTCTAAAATTTGAATATGGTAATATGCACGTCAAAATGAATCAAAATTGTGCAAGATATTTTATTTTATTTTAATTAATTTTAACCAAACTTTAATTGTACGGTATCACCACTGGTGGGAAAGAAACAACAACAAAAACAAAAAAAATCAAGTCTTGACGCCCTCTGCTGGCAGACTATTGCAACGTCCATAGGAAAAATAAGAAATTATAATCACAAAAAGAAATGAATAATTTAATATGAGAAACAATAGAGAAACAGTAGACCGCAAATAGTTAGTTTAAACTCTTCCAGGCTGAACTGATTAGAATATGCTGAAATAAATCCAACCGAATAAACATACAATTACGTCACTTCCGCCGCTTGGTTTTGGCTCCAAATTCCCGCCCGGAACTGCAACATTGTTTAGCGCCAACTCCAGCTCCTTAACCGACTCGTTTTCTTCTCGGCATTTTCATATCATGGCAGCGACAAAGGCAGTGGACTCCCAACTTGACGATTTCCTTGAAAATGGAGAGGAACTGGAAGAGATTTTCTGCGTACTTGCGGGAAGCGACTCGGAAAACTGCTCTTACTCACGTGTAAGTAACGTGTCTTTTGTCTTCCACCCATGCAAAGGAATTTGCGCACGCAAAATACACTTATTGAACTTAATTTCATATTTGTATGTAAGCTATATTTATGTGCGTTTTTCTTGCAGGGTTATGTGAAGAGGCAGGCTGTGTTTGCATGCAACACTTGCACACCAGATGCATCGCAGCCTGCTGGCATCTGCCTAGCCTGTGCCAACAAATGCCACGATGGACATGACATCTTTGAACTCTATACCAAAAGGTATGGTGTTGAAGTGAACTATCTTGTGCGAACAAATACAGTATAGAAAATATTTGAATGTACTAAAATCAGTTTGGTAGTTGCATTGTATTCGCTGACCGTAAACAAGTTTCTCTCCCTGCTTTTCGCGACAGAAATTTTCGCTGTGATTGTGGAAACAGCAAGTTTGGAGATTTCCAGTGTAAACTCACTCCGGTAAGAATTTTCTTTAATTTTCAAACTGATGGTTCACAAAATTAGGTATGCTTGCTTAATTGCATGGGATTCAATACAAGTACTGTATTATTCAAGGTAATTTGAGTAGGCAAATATATTAATTGCATACACAAATTAGAAATGAAGCCAAGTGCATAATGGCCAATGAGTGATGAGCACCTCAAAATATTTTTTGTACTTTGCTTATCGTGATCATTTACTCTGACAGGCCAAAGATAAGGAAAACTCCAAAAACCTTTACAATCACAACTTCTCTGGACGCTACTGCTCCTGCGACCGGCCTTTTCCAGATAAGGAGGACAAGGTATCCCATTCGTTCATTTGCGCACCGGCATTTGGTTGCTTTGAATGTGTTTACTATGTTGAAGTAATTTCTCGACAGATCAACGATGAGATGATTCAGTGTGTCATCTGCGAGGACTGGTTTCATACCAGGGTATGTATTACTTATTCTTGACAAATGCAAAAATGCACTCAAAATAAAATATAAATAGCTCTGTTAAGAAAAAATACACTTCACTAAATATGAACTGTTTTGATTCCATTTAGCATTTGCGCTGCGAAGTGGAGGAACTGGATGAGATGGTGTGCGAGGATTGCATGAACAAAGCTCCTTTCTTATGGACGTATGCTGCTCACCTTTCAGGTAATTCACCTTCATAGGTAACAGCAACAAACGCCCAAGTGGCAAACATATCGTGTTCTTTATGCATTTGTCTCCTTCTCAGTTTCACCCGAGCAAAAGGAGCATAAAGATGAGCCCGTAGAGGAAGCAACAAAGAAAGAGGACTTTTTGGAATCGAGTGAAATTAGCCATGAAGAACCTTCCACCAGTCTTGAGCAGAAGGTGGGGCCACTTTTACTTTCACAAACATCATTTTAGCTAACTTTATATGAATCTAATACAGTTGGCCTTTTGTTTATGATCGTCCCAAGGTTTCAATTCTTTCTTAGCCCATGTTAGAGCAATACAGTACATGTCCATGAACATATGTACACAGTACTTTTTGTACTTGGCAAGTGTATACTGTACTTGCAATTACACTATATATATATTCCTGTGTGATGTGGAAGCCTTTGAAAGGCACGATCGTGTCGTGCGGAATCGGCGCAGATGTGCAGCGTTGCTGCGTTTTCTCTGTTGTGGGCTCGAGCTTGCCACTTGATGGCGCAGAAGAGCAACGTGACAGGCTTCCTTTTGGGTAATTAGAGGAGACATGACCCACAAGGCCCCTCTGTCTGTGTCTCTGCAGACAGCTTTGGCCGCGCTTCACAGGCCAGCTTTACTGTAAACCGCTCATTTTCGCCGCCTGATCATTTCGCCCTCGCTGGATGAATTTGGTGTTTTAAGCAACCGTGTCGCATCATAACTCACTGTCTCACGTTAGGGAACGCCAAGCAGGAGCTTTCCTCGCAAGCGGAGCCACGAGGACATGACAGACTGTCCCAGGGAGACCAACGCGGTGGCCTGCAAACTGAAGCATTTCCAGTCCCTGCATGTGTCACGGCCTCAACAGGGTGCGGTGTTCTGGCCATCTACGTGGCGCTCTTTGCTGTGCACCTGTACAAGCTGCAAGGTGGGTCACCAGCATCAAACTAGCCCTGGGGTGCACAAAGTATGACCCACAAAGCAATAGTATAATAATATTTTGGCCTGAGAATTTATTTATGATCATTATTTATTTATTTATTTTTCTACAATTCACTCTATTGATTTATATATTTATTTATTATTTTTTATAATTCACTCAATTCAATTGACATGTTTGCCCACCCCTTGGACTAGCCCTTATACTTGTGCTTATCAAAATTGTGAATTTTCCAATGCTTTTATCCTGCCTGTGGCACATAGAGGGCTTACGTAGCCGCACAGGTTCACTTCCTCATGGACCTGTCCGATTCACTTCTGGCCTACGAGAAAAGAGGCCTGGACAAGCCGTTTGGAAAGCATCCACTGATGACACTGACGAGTTCTATGAACAGAGTCCAGCAGCTTGAGTTCATTTACGGTGAGAATTTTTCTCTGTGGCTACACTGATATTTGTGTGCTCCTATTAATCATACGTCCTTTCTTTTAGGTTGTAACGAGATGGCTACTGCAGTAACTGCATTATTTCACAAATGTGCAGGTGAAAATAAGGTGAGGACCTCATTTGTATGGATGCCCAAGCCCATCCGTTGAAATTTAAGTTGAATTAATCCAAATATATATATATTTTTAAATAATTATTTTAGTTTAACAACTGGATTTGACTCTAGTTTTGCTGTGAGTCTCCTGTTGTTGTCTGCTGATCCAGTCATTGTCTCCCTCAGGAAGTTACTGCGGAAGCTGTATATGAGCTTTTCCAGGAGCTTCAGGCTAAAAAGCAGCGTAAGGTCAACAAGGGCTACCAGTGACTGAAGTGCTACAGTCTTGTGGTGCTTCTCCCATGAAAAGTTTGCCATTGTCGAAGAAGAAAAAGTGCAATGTTGGAAGCACATTTGTTTCTGTTCAAGATGCCTCAAATTTGAAGCTAGTTTTTGATTAATACGTTTGTGATCTGTTTTGTTTCTACACTGGATACTTGGAAAAAGTCTGTTGAAGACATGCTGCTGTTTATTAGGAAATTTGTTCTTTAGGCAATTAAAGTTGAGTAATTTTTTTCAAATGACAAAATGTGACTATTTTATTTCATAATATCAAACCAGTTTATTTTTGAGGACCACTGTTGCACACCTTTTGAGGTGCCAGTAGAAAAATAGATTCAGTGAAACTAAATGCAATCAGTCTACAAACATTAATTTCTAAGATGCCAGACAAGTACGACGTACCTGTGAGGATCCAACACAACATTTCATATATTCAACTAAAAACAAAATGTGCTAAATAACATCTATATACACAAAAAAAAGGAGCTACAACTATCTGATGCAGGCTGGTAAGCTGGTAGAAAAGAGCTTGCATAGACATCAAGGTCTACAATAAAAACCCAGCTGCAGGCAGGGAAGGCACTGACCTCGCTACAGCAAAGAGTAAAACAACCACTTTAAGTCAACGGAACATCCTCTTGGAAAAGTCAACAACTACGCAAAATGAACATGAGGAATCTCAAGTTTAGTGTTTTCCCCCTGCTGACACGAAGCAAGCTGGGAAAATTAGTTCTGCATTTGCAATTAGGTTTTCTTGAAAAAAAAAAAGATGACAATTCACACAACCTACAATAGTGGGCAAATTGCCCCAAATGCAGAACATTTACGAAGGAAATCTTTTTGAGACACAATCTTTACAGCACATTCGCGGCGAGTTTCATGACAGGACAAAGTACACAACGACCACTTCAATGCAATAGGAACCATAAACAAACAAGTGGTGCTTGATTGGTTATGTACAATTTTTCCCCACTGGAGCGCACTGGAGGCCAGCATCTTTTCTTCATGCGATTCCTTTTGTTCCTTTTTTTTCCCCCCCATTAAAAAAAAATGACTCATGCTGGCTTGTGCGCTTCAGTCGTGGACTTGCATGGTTTTGGAGCTACAAACGCTGACTGCGCGAGGCCGGATGGTTGTCAGTCCATAGTGAGAACAGTCAATTAGTTCAGTGATTCCCAACCACATTTCTAAGCTCATTCAATTTTTTAGTTCATCTACGTCTAGTAACAGGTAGAACAATGAAATGCTCTTCCTGCTGGTGGAAGAAATTGATCTGATGTAAAATACATAACGGTTGGGAAACACTTAATAGTGAATTAACACGTGGTTTGAGATAGAATGACATCATTGAGAACTGAGTTTGAAGGTAGCTGAAATGGAATCTTCAGAGGATTGGTTAAGGCTTCAAGATTTGATTAGTTGATGCTATTAGATTAAGAGGAAGGAGCGTAAGCACACAGCCTGCTGTGCTCCTTCTGATATGTTCAGAGAGACCAGGCTGGAAATGTGCGAGTACAGTACTGAGATTGTCACCACACCTTTGTGTGTGTGTGTGTGTGTGTGTTTACCAGTAAGAAGACATGCTTGCTACCGTTTTAGGTTTCTTACATCTGAGGTTCATGCTATCGGGACTCCTGGGCTGCTTCATGTGAGTGTGAACGGTGGTCTATATAAGCAGTTGGTTCACGCACGGCAATAGTGGCCACATTTAGTGAGTGGTATAGAAATATGGTTGGATTCTAAATAATACACTTCTAAGTGAACCGTGTTCGATTGGAAATGTCTTGTTTGTTTGGACGTGGCAGTTATAAGGAGCGCGGAAAGATGAGCATGTGCGCTCTGCTCAGCAACGGTGGAAACTAGCTGCATGGGATGCTACAGAAAACCAAAACAAGCCAGTTTTGATCACAATGCTCTCCTACACCAGACTGCGTGGCTTTTAGTGAATGGACAATCCTGTCAGGCCATCATCAACATGAAGGGCGTCTTTGTCTTGACGGCCACTTGACGAATGAGCTACATTAATGTTCTGACTCAACGGACAAATCAGCACACGGAAGGATCCAGGTGACCTCGAGATGCATACTTTGGCCTTCGACTCTGTGATGATGAATGGAGTCAAGTGGCAGAGTTAGGACAAAAAGGACATCCTATAAATAAATAGCAATTGCCTTTCCACGTGCTTTTTGTTGAACACACACATGTATTTAGTGCTTGACCGTTCAATACGATGGGCTGTCAGTCATTCCCTTTTCTTAATTCAATTGCTGGGGTTAAAGTGCAGATTTTTTGTACGGGTAGTCAGGTTTGCTGGGTGACCTGCGGTCTCTGGCCATGTCCTCGCTGACACTGTTTCTGTGAGGCTGTGATGACTCCCCAACAACAACCATTTCCTCCGGAGCATCTCGAGGTCCACCCATTCTGTCCTCGTAACCGTCCATGTTTCCGCTGTGCGAGCGCAGGTGGCCCAAGCCGTGAGTCAGATCCGTCTCGTTTGAGCGGGCCCTCGCCGCGTGGACCATCCTGGGCTGCGGCCCCGAGGGGCTGACGGCGTCGTGCCTCTGCGGGTTCATACCGAGGACATCCAGCCGTAGTGGGTCTGGGCCAGTCCGTCCCTGTGCGTGTCCCTGGGACTGAGCGTCGGTGATGTAAACGGGTGTAAAGGGTCCCGAGGGGGCGCAGCTGTGGCTATAGAGGTCCGGTCCCGCAAACGTGGACAGAGTGTGTGCGGGAGCCGGGGATGAAGGTCGACGGGAGAAGTCGTACAGGTCGGGAAACTCTGCTTGCATCTCTAGCTTGGGATCGGGGGCGTGTCTCTTGCAGGAGTGCCCGTGCCCGGGGCCATGGTTGTGGCTGTGGCGGACGGAAGGACAGGGGCCGTGGGGCAGATGAAGGCCCGGGTGGCCCACGGGGCTGTGAGGGTTGTCCCGGTCCATTTCTGCTATGTGCTGCTCCCTCAGCGACATGACTGAGACACCTAACGCGATGTCGGGCATGAACTCCCTTCTCACTGGCTCCATGCCCATCTGAAACAGAAGAGGAACGTTTGTGATGATATTTTTCAAAAGTGATCCAAACATGAACGGGCAAAATTTGTAATAGAGTAGACAGGGCCGAGCTAAGTCTTTGAAACATCTCACCTGTTCTTCAAGACAGAACAGACACACTTACCGCTTGCTGTTCGGATAGCAAGGCTCGGCCCATAGCTTGCGGTTCGGTGCAGTCTGGGGGCTGGGGTCTGGGCACTGAGGAGAAGTCCGAGCCGCCATGCTTGGCTGCCGCATGGCGCTGGCTAAGGGTGCGGTTGCAGGGGTAGGAGAAGGAACGGGTGGGGGTCGGCAAGGGAATGCGGGGTCGCCAGGCGCCTTTGAGTTGAGCGTGGCTGGGTGTAGCAGGGGGGTGGTACGGGGGAGGCGGGGGAGGCAGCGGCAAGTGAAAACCCGCCACGCCTTCCAGCTCTGAGAACATGCTATCCATAGCTGGGCTGCTGTTTACACGACATCGACCCACCTGGCGCAGAGCCAGAATCGGACTCTCGTCTCCGAATCGCTCGTCGGGAAAGAACTTGTACGGGTTCTGAAAAGATAAAAAAGGGTTTGTGCCACCTGTGTTGTGATCTGCTTGAATTTCTGCAGTCTGCCAATTTCTCTCCCTTTCACTAACCTGTAGAAGTTCCGTGGCTCCGTCAGCTAAACCGAACTCCCGGAGGACTCGCAATTGCAGCTCGTAACTGACGATGGCGCCCTCGCCGCAGTTGAGGGCGTACGCTCTCTGCACTTGCTCTGTGTGTCTGAGTTCCTGGAGCCTCCGGATCATCTCCTTCACTACCGAGAGCTGCGGCACTGCAAGACGGACATCAGAATTTAAATTCTATGCTTGCAACGTGTTTTTTTTAATAAAGTGTACTTATTGCAAATGAGTCTGGAAGTTTCCCCTTACCTGGGATTTCATTGGCAACCACTGACGGAGCAGCGGCCGAGTTAACGGTCATCTGCTGATGGTTAACCATGTGACAGCACTGCGGCGCGGTGTTGTTAACCATGTAGAGGGTGTCTGGGACGTTGGACATGCGAACGAGTCGTAACCGCACCAGATCAGTCTGCTCCACCATCATTTCATCAAGCACCAACTGAGGCGGAAAAAGGCAAATGGGAGCTTGGAATTGCAGAGTGCAGACGTTTGACACTTGAAGGACACGCTCGTAACCAATCTTGGCATGTTCATAAATAGACTCAGCTACAGTTCATTAGGCAAATATGAAAACTGCTAGAGAATCGAATTCCTGAGTGAGCATAGCAACAAGGGCTGCTTTCAAAGTAACACAGTGTGCCATCATCTGACAGCCCAATCAATCAAGTGTCCTACCTTTGCCTCTTCCACGTAAGGAGAGAAGAGGCGAGGTCGCACGTAGATGCCGGCGTTCTTCTGCCTCAACCAAGAATTGGCTTTCCCCCCCTCGGCCGTCGGCAACATGTCTGACGGAGGCGTGCTTATCAAACCTCTTTTGAGCTGTGGATGAGAACAAGGCATAAGCCTAACCATGATGCAGCCACGCAGAAACCCGAAAGGAACACTAACCGCGTCGGAGAGGACATCGCTGTGCGGGGGCAAAATGTGCTCGGTCCGGATGAAGGGCAGTAGAGGGGAAAGGATGTCCTTAAGCTCCTCCACGTCCAGGTCTCTCCTCTTCACTCCGCGTTTGTTGACGCTGTGGGCTGTGCCGCTCAACAGATTGGGCTCTGCCCAAATATGAACATGAACAGCCACGTTTAGTACACAAGTAAATTATATCACATCAAATTAATTGCGATGACTACTGCAGGTTAAAATTAGAGTTGATCATTTACAAGTCAGCTTGAGCTTATCCAAGCTGACTTGAGGTGAGATATGGACAACATTTTGAAATTTTGTCAGTGTTTTGATATGCTTTTAAATATATCTTGAAGGCTTTAGTAAAGTGTGAAATATTCTCAGAATCATTGGGGGCTGTGCTCGGAGGATAATTACAGAGTGTATTATCTTACCCCTGTCTGCCATCCTCTTAATAAGCTGCTGCTCGCCCCACTTAACAACATACTTGAGAATGTCCTGCTCACTGGCCTGCAAATGAGACGAAGAGGTGGAGAGAGGGGGGGAGGAGGAGGGTGCAGGGAGACAACATAATTATCAGGACAAGGAGGTCATATATTGTCAAGGGGGAAAAAACAGCTGCTAAATGAGGATGAGGTGACAGTGCAACATGTTTGGACAGTGTTCCAGCAAGGTGCAAGCCAGCTTGGCTAGTGTAGTTGGATTACAACATTTCACCTCAACTGTTTTGCCAGAAGCTGTTTTATTTTCCTAACTGCTGTATTTTAGCGAGCGGCTCCGTTAGCTCACCTGTAGGTAGTCGGACTGGAGCGCGTTGAGAAAGTGCTCCTTGCCGAGCTCATAGAGAACATCTGAGGTGACAACCTGATTGAACTCCTCGCAGAGGAAGTGCATGGCCTGCCTGTGCACCCATTTGGAGCCGTACGGTTGCGAGCTCCACTTGAGGATGGGCACCAGTGAGTCCAGAGACAAGCTTTCCACAATAATGTCTTCGCAGCCTGACAATGTGAGAAGAAAGACAAGTTTGACGTCATCAAGTTTTTGATTGGGGAAGATTTTCAGGTAAAACAAGGTCCACGTCAGGATTTTCCCCGTCACGTTCACACACTCAGCGAGTCTCTTTCAACTGACCTCCACATCCTCCTTGCTGTTTCTTAAATCAGAGCGCATACCAGAACAGCAGGTAGTGGTTTAACTCGGCAACACACCATCCCACAAAAATGCCTTGAGAGGTTGATGTGGTTCTTTTTTTGCCCGCTCTTAAAACACGATGAATACACTTGGGCGCCTAAGTAAATGTGACACGGCCAAATTATTTGAGGCCAAATATGTAGTTTTGAAATGTAAGCAAATCAGAGGTCTACCACTTTCAAGAAAAAGACTTTGGAAGTGGTCCTCCATTTTCTTCCTTTCAGTTCCAATACTTTTGGTTTAAAATGTATTTCTGTAAATGAACGCAGTTCTTACAAAGAAAGGATAAGCTGTAGCACATTTTCAGTTTTATCAGCAAGTTACAGAAACAGCTGTTTAGAAAGAAGAGGGGGGGGGACCCCGAAAAGTTTGGAAAAGCCAAACAAAAAGCAATGGCACTTTGCCTTTTAGCCGGCTATAAACTAAATTAACTGTTCTAGTTTCCCCGCCAGCTGCGTCTTTGACTATCTTCTCTGCCGTCTGTCTTCTTCAGTTTTTCTGTGTGCATCCTTGGCCACACATGCACAAATGTAAACAGCTTAGCTTCACGTCTGCCCATTAAAATTCACAGCAGCCCTCCATCTTAAGAGAGTGTGCTTTTATTATAACTTGAAAATTAAAATTCACAGTTATAGCCAATATGAACTCTCCGCAGTTGCTAACCCCTCACACGATTCCACTGGCTGAATCCTTTACTTGTTATTATGCGGCACTTCATGTTAATGGAGCACACAACCGCGAAAAACATTTAAAATGGAGGCTGCACTTGATGGCTTGTAAACAAGCCGGTGAATGTAAATCACATGCGAGTATCGCTCGAGCAATGGCAGCGACCGCAAGCAAAAGGCGGGATGGTCGGTGAGGGCCAACGAAAGGAAAGAACAAAACCACATCAGCCCTTTCTGCAGGGCACTTGAAAAATTAATAAGGCTTTTAATACTGCAATACTGAAATCATAAAGGGATACATGTCTGGAGGATAAATAATGACGGATGATGGTGCTCAGCTGCTGCAGAAACACCTCCATGCCGGTAACGCTAACAGACAGCGGCGGAATGGGATGGCGACGACAGCGTGACAGATGAGAGGATATTCTCCTCGTCTGCCTCCTGAAATAAATCTCCCTGCTGCCTCCTGAAAAGACCCAGTGTCCCCTTGAAACCTCCAACTGCTTCAGTCTGGTCTAAGAGCCAACATTTTATTTTGTGTGAACCGGCCGGCCTGACATCTGTCATTATGTCATCTTCTGGCACAGTTAAAAAAAAAAAAGAAAAAAAAAAAGCTACATCAGCATATTTTCACTAACACTCACACAACTGCCCTATATCAAACTATTTTAATATGACAACATAACTTAGAATGTCATGCGTGTGTAGGAAAAGACTGTTTAAAATGAATGACTCCACTTTTCCTGACCGTCATCATTGCAACAAGTTTCTTGTGTGTAAGAGTTTTTATTTTTTTTTATTTTTATAAAAGTGCTCCTTCTATGCATGCTTGCCGTATTTCTCTAAATCAGGTTGGCACCAACGATGGCGCTAAACTTGTAGGAATTAAATGCCACTAGTAGTAATTCTTAAATGTGACGTTGGCTTTTTATTTTCTCTTGATAGCTTGGCCCAATGGACGCAATCCAATCTGGGCTGCCACTCAACAATGGAGTCATCATTTTGACATCGACTCCAAAGACAGCAGCTATGGAGAAAGTTGGAGTGTAATGGAGAAAGTCAGAATCACACTCTTGCCATGTCAGCTGCCGCCATTCATTTTAGAGTCAAACCACAGACAGACTTTAAAATGACACCTTAGGGTGTTCGGGGGGCTGTTGCGAAAGACGTGTTAAAAAACGGGATTTCAAAACGGGAATAACAGGAAGCTGCAAAGCAGACAAGGAAGGCAACTTGGACAGGATGACATCAGGGGCGAACCTCAACTATCTTGCCACATTCCTCACTGAGGTTTCATGGGAACTGATTAGTGCTGCACAGCTCAGTGGGAGAGGGAGGCGAGATAAAAATACCCTCCGAATTGGGGGGGGAGCTGTGTCGGATGGCACCATTTGCTTGCTCACTGGCAAAGCTGTCAGACTGACAGCGACAGCACATCTCCAGGGTGCGAGATGGTGTGTGATCAGCTGACTGCGTTTGTTTACATCAGACCGCCCGACGCCAGTAGTCGACAGATTTTGTATCGGAGCTAACTCTGTGCTTTTAAATATTTCTCTCAGGCATAAATGAACTTGTAGAGGCCATTATGTAAGAAGTTCAACTGTCTTCAGAGCTTTGACTTAAAAAGACGCATTGGGCTGTCGTTCCCAATATAAAATAGTGCAATAGTATTGCGATAGTAATTTACATCAAAATATGAGTTGAAAAAAGATGATAACAGTACAATGGCTAAGTGATAACAGAATCACTTATTTTCATTCTGTTTCAAGCTGCTGCAAATTTGAACACCTCTGACCTGTGACGGCAAACTGTCGAGCAGTCTGGGCAGCAGAAGTCATACTTGGAATATTTTAACATGTGATTAATCTGCCTTGAAGGTTGGAATATTAATATTAAGCCCTCAATGCATGCACGTTTGAGACACAAAGTTTTTAACAAAACTGTCTGGGATGAAATACAGCATGCATACAAATGATAAAAATTTGTGAGTGGTTAATGACATATTGACATGAGAGTGCATTATTTATTTGTACGTATGTGCGCTGTTAATGGGATCATAACTTACCCTGTGCCAGCATACTGAACTCCAGGAATAAAGCAATATGGTAGAGTTCCATTGCCTCTTCTGTGCGTGTGCTGGCCCCCCGACCCCCTGACACCAAGGCTTGGACCTCCCCGAGGCTGCCAGTCGAGGGGCTACCACGCAGAACCAGTCCAAGCTCCACCGCATCTGTGTACATGCAGTGGAGAATCACCTGCACGTATTTGCGCGGGATGATGGACTCATCCAGCACAATTCGGGTCGGAGTCTGGAGCGTGCGCTCCGTCATTTCCTCCCCTGTACGAATGCGCCTCTGCAAAAGGTTTCTAAAGAAAGGCGAGCGTGCAGAGAGGATAGCCTTGTGAGCTCGAAGGTCCTCATCTGGGGTGCCTGGTCCTCCGCCGCCTCCCGGGACAGCGACCGGCGCGCCGGCGCCTCGCTCGTTGAAACTCTCGACCATTTCAAAGTCTGAAGAGAAACTCAACAGGGCATCGTAGTAGCACATGTAGTCAAACAAGCCCTTCATATCTGCTTCGAGAGAGTTGGGCGTGCCAAACTCCTCACTGAGCTGCACCAGCACGTCCACATTCTGTAGCCTGGAATCCTCGGCGCTGCTCACACCAAACTCCCCTGTGTACAAGTAGTGCAGCAGCGCGGAGAACATGGGCACATCGATGCCCGCTGTCTCAATGTCCATGTGGACCTCCGCTCCGTAGCCGGGGGATGAGGAGAGCAGAGTCTTAAAGAAGGGGCAGCGAGCGGCCAGGATGGCCCGATGAGCTGGGAAGCAAGTCCCTTGGAAGATGAGGTCCACGTCAGTGCAGTACTTATGCTGATAAAGGGCAGCCAGATCCCGAGGCAAGCTAGGAGCCTCGGCTCGTGCCAGGCTGGCCTGGAAGCTCAGCTCCTTGAGGGCCGCCGTACCCTCGTATTCTTCCACCAAGGCATTAGTGTCTCGGACGTCCCACCCGGACAGCAGCTCGCGCATCTGCCGGGCGTGATCCGCCGAGCGACTGGATTTTCTTCGTTTGATGAAACGCCGTTTAAGGGTGGCCAGGCCAAGGCTTTTCTTCTTCCTGTCGGCGGGTCGCTCGTGGCCATGTTCCAGGCTGTAAAGCTTCGACTCCCAAGCATATCCCTGCTGTGAATAGGATGAGGTCCCTAGAAGGAATACACAAGCAAAAACACTTGAGCTTCATCTCAGTCTCGACGTGTAACATGAAACCGTGAAACAGGGATGCAATGCTAACATCCAGCAGCCTTTTTTTTCTCTCTCAAGTTAAAAAGCCAGTCGACGCCGCTAGCAAAGCAGAAATAGATTGCGTTCAATGGTAAAGAAAAATCTGACATGCTAAAATTGTGGTTCAACAGTTATTTCCAAAAATAATATAAAATAATTGGTTTAAAATGTATTTCCTTTTTTCGTATTTAATTTCAATCACTGCAGCGTTCTTCTTTCATTAACATACGGGTAGCACATTCAGGTCCAAACTGTTATTTGCAAAAAAAAACATTAGCAAGTGAACTTTCGCCTCTGTGTTCACCTCTACCATTATCAGCCCATTTGAGCACTTGTGGCTTCATAATTCAAACTATTGACAGTTTTTTTTGGCATGAGGGGGACTCATATGGCTGAGAAAGAAACTCTGCCAAATCAAGCAGTATGACCCCAATAGTAATAATTGAAATGCAGTGTATCATCTGTAAGCCAGACCAGCTTAAGTGAGCGACTCTATGGAGTACTAAACAGCGTTTCCTTACATGAACCACAGCAGGATGGGGCCGAGGCCAAGAAATGTAGGCCTTAGGCAAAAGGGGATTTTAGCGTTGCGCAATTACCTATCCTCCTATGATAATGGGTTCCTCATAGATTCCTAGCAGGGAGCTCAAACGCAATGTAAGACACACATCAAAAAGTCCCTATAAATAGCAAACGTGATTACGTGGCACTTCAAAATGAAGAAAAGACTTCAAAATCAAAGATTTTTATCGTGATAACAGTGAAGCGCATTATGGTACAGTTGGGGAAACCCTGATGTGGCTGTTATTTCAACGACTGTGTGTAGAACACAGGTGTCAAACTTAAGGCCCGGGGGCCAAATCTGGCTCACCACATCATTTTATTTGGTTTCATTTTTCAACTTCCATGATGCTTGCTAAAATCACAAATGGCAAAGGAAAAATATTCTTTTTTTTTTTTTAAATCATCCATTTTCTGAACTGGAAGAAGAGTGATAATCAATTAATCTATACATTGCTCAATTCTGAGGAAAAAAATATGGACGAATAAAAATCATCACACCATCAGCACTTTTTTGCACCACGACTGTGTTGTATAACAGCTTGCAATCTGAGACATGGACTTAACCAGAGACAAACATCAGTCTTGATTTATCTGGCTCCAAATTCCTCAGATTGCCGTCAAGGAATCTTATTGACTTGAACAACTACGGACTGCGAGGATCGTTCAGGAGTCTGATAACAGCTGCAGGTGGAAAAATACGTGTGCAATACAATGGTCTTTGTCTCTGTGGAACTCAGGTTGCACGGGCGGTTATGGTTGAAAGACGTCAGAGGCAATTCTGAATTATTTAACACTGAGATAATATCGTGAATATGTATTCGAAAAATAGCGATAGAAACACTTATATGTTTTAACCAATAATGTTTACTGGATATATGTAGATTAGAATCATACTGTAGTGCAAATTTATGTAAATTCTATTTACCAATAAAGGTCTGCTGCGTCTGTGCATTGGCTCCTATGCGCGGGGAGCACGAGTGTGGGTAGCTGGATCCATTGGCACCCATCCTCACGTCTCTTCACTTGCTACGTGGGGGTCCCCCCTCTTGCTGAGTCATTCTGCTCAGGCGACGGCGGCGCTCTCCTCTTTGGTCCTCAGTCGTGCGTTCGCCACGGAGCCTCTGAAGAGTTCTCAGAGCCCCTAGGCCCGCCTGCCATGTCGAAAAACGTCTGGAAGACAGAGGAGGAGGTAGAAGTAAGGGAGGGGCTTGTATCAAAGAAGACTGAGTTGGAAAAAAGTGTAAATACCCATGCAGTGATAGCCCAAAAACGAGCTGACATTTTGAAAAGATCAATGTTTCGGCGCTTGATCAAAGCAGCAGTTATATTATCTTTGGCACCTTTTCAGCCGGAGTGATCTGTTAAAACACTAAAAATAGCGATTAAAAGCTTTTTAAAAAGGCGTGACTGGGCTTAATGTAAGTGTTGCAATGAGAGTCAACAACAAATGAAACGCAGACGTTTGGTAGCTTTTTCGGTTTGAAGCATAAAAATAACACGAAAGCGGTTTAAAAAAAAAAGGAAACATTTGTAACACCAGTGATGCAATAAGCAAGTACCACAATTTAGTTCTGCATTTGTGGTCTCTTTTAGTTTGTGAAGCGGTAAAAAAAACGGGATTACCTCAAAACAAACATTTCCCTCAAAGCACATTATCATATTCCTCAACTGTAGACATTCAAGTGTGAACTAATAGGAATAACTATTGTGGTTTATGTCTATTAAGGCTTTGCAGAAAAGTGCGATTGGACATTTTACAATTAATATTAGGTTGTATGCTGCAAAATATCAATCATGAAGAAAGGGAGGAAAGGTCTTGGAAAATTATTTTAAGTAATTCTAAGGGAAACAAATACAAGCAGGTTATTATTATTATCTGGATGGCAAATAACCTTTTTTTTCATCAATTATGTTTTGCTAAGTGCTAACTATTGTCATCTACTATATGCTATTTTTACAACTGCTGCATTTGCATCATCTGCGACGTTGCCCCAGTGTGCTTCATTACAAACAGAATTACTGTCAACCGACACAGCAATTACTTATTCCTCAATGAGAAGAAAAAAAGAGAACTGGATTGATAGATGTGTTTTATCTCAGCCTGCCATAGCGATTGATCACTGTGTCAGCGCCTGTGGATCAGCGAGCCGCCCAACACGTCCTGAGCATTCAACCGGGTAAGGTGCTCATTGCTTTCTTTTCTTTCTTCACGCTATTCAACATACAGTCAAAGTGGAAGGGGCTGCTGCGAAAAACATTGCTCGATCTTTATTTCATTAGGCTGCTTGAAATATCTTCACAGGGAATTCATTTGGACAAAATTAGAAACAGAATTTAAATATGGGGGAGATAAGAGGAAGGCCGTGAGATACACATATTGTTGTTTACAAACGGGAATGGGGGATTCTCAAAGGAGGATAAAAACAAAGCAGAAATATATTCAACGTTGCCAGCTTTAACTTACACCAGCGGGTGAAGCAAATTTAATTTGCACTGCATTGCAGGAGCAATGTTAAAGCACTGTCGAGCACAGCGAATGTTCTTCGCAGGAGCTGCTGGGCTCACACCATTAAACAAAAAGCACCCACCTGACATGTTCTATTAAGCTGAGAATTAAGGCACTTGCCCTGCGTTCAAGACTGAAACAGTGCTGAGCCCCGCGTCGGAGCGAGACAGGGGGCAGTGCCATAGAGGAGCAGAAGGGTTGGGGGTGGGCAGTGCTGGACTACACGTCCCTAATGAGAGGTGACAGCAGACACTCCCCACCCCCCGTCCACATCTCTTTACACACATGGACATATGCAACCTTTCAAGGCACTCACCTCGCTGCACTCCTCTGAATAGCTTTCAATAAAAATGAGCCGGTCTCCGACTGAGCGGTTCGATACAAGAATGCTCGCTACAAGGACACGATTGATGTATTATTTAAATAGGAGTCAAGTCACTTTATTAATCATTTATGTGGATTTCCCCTACCAGGGTATGTTTCCAAGTCTTCTTACCTATCTGCAACTGCCATAAATCTGAAAAATTAAAAATTTGAAAATAAATGCAGATAAAAAAAATATATATATACATATAGGGATAATGATATAACATAAAAATGGACCCATCCTCGCTACGCTGAATAATATGGCTATGTTGACAAATAGTTGACCACATTCATTAAGCAGCAGAATCTTTACAGGAAAGCCTAGCTCTGTTTAGTCTCCAAGGCAACCACCCGGTTTTTGAAGTAACTGGACCACAACGCCAAACCACAGTACAGAGTCGGTCTACACACACTATAGACCCAACAATTAGGGCAGGTAAGCACAGAGTCCGAGGCAGCTTTTGCCACGGGGGAAGACCTATTAAAGAATAACCAAAATCTGTATTATTTTTATTCAATTGTGAAAGGTCTGCTTTTCCTGTGACATTTAGGTGGAACTTTGAATTGTCCCACCCATGACAACCCTGCAAGCGTATTAAAATAGAGACTAACAAAGCTTATTTTTTTCCACAGAGATTATAGACTGCTGGGATATCTGATACAATCATAGGCACCCTAAAAAGGATCATAATAAGCAATGTAAGCGGAAACCATAATTCTGTCACCGTGACCTTCACTATACCAACGTCTGCCACTGCCAAAGAAAAACAATAAGTCGCCCTCAAATGGAATGGATGTAGTGTAGAAGGAGCAAATGTTCCACGGGAAATTTAATTTTACTAAATTGGTCTGAAAATGTTTAGGAGAAATATTTTTTCTTCTCGAGGCAAGGCATTGCTGAATAGTCAAAAATGTTTGAGAAGACTTTTGTTAACAAATATGTCCAGTAAATAAGTTACAGTATTTAATCAACATATTGCTCCATCGTGTGATTTTTTTTTTTGTCCCTAATGTTGTGACACTTGACAAGGAAGATTGTCAAAGACATTTAAATGAAGACTACAGATTATTCATCTCAGGGCTGCATTTGACAGTAAGATGGCAAATGGGGTCATCTGAATGATGCCAGACGCCGTCGTCATAAGAGCTACAGGAAACGGGAGGAATTAGAAGCCGCTAGAATAAACACGGGATGCGAGAGAAGGAAATACAATGTGTCCAGAGCGATGACTCATGGTGGGCAGTCTGTGGATTACACTGGGTCAAGCACCACTACACATTCGGATTTTGTCAGCTGATTTCCTTTCAGACTGTCGGCTGGAACTCATGATAGTCTGTCATTCTGTCGACTATTGTTTTGCGTTTGTCCTTAGTGTGTCACTGCGTCTTCCAAATGTGAACAAAAATCTGATTTGAATCGATTTAATGTGTGCTAATGCAAGTGCACAGTCACTATGACCCTCACTGTAACTAAATGCACCAATTGATGCCGTTCAGTGAATAAAAAAAACAAAACAAAAAAACACGTGTGGATAAACCTAAGTGGGAGTGGCAGCATAGTCTATCTCATATGTCAAATTAGAGGTGTGCCGATTATAAAATCAGGGGAAAATAATACCAACATTAATTAACAAATTAACGAAAAGGTTACTTGTGAAAATAAAATGCGGCCTACCACCCAGTGTTGGTGACCTTTGCAAAGTACGAGACGAGGCTTAGTCTAATGACCTGACAAACAAAGTCTGCCAGCCAATGTCCAGCTGCCAAAACCGATGCGTGCATCTTTTAAATAAAGAGTCAATGCATCTTGTTCAGTCCTTGCTGCACAACAAAAAAGATAAGTCGGGTCAAAGTCTGACTCGTTCAAAAGCTCCAGGGCAGGTACGTGCAAGCAAACGTAGGCTTTCATGCCAGTCATGCACATGTGAGCATGTCATTCCAATAATGACATGTCATTATGTGGCTCTAAACTGGCTGACGCAAATGCTTAACCTAGTCAGGAGAACTTCCATGTTGACTAGTGATTTAAAAGCACCTTTCTAACCTTCAACATTGACAAGGCTTTATCCTTCATTCAGTACATAATAAATGTTGAGGAGTCACAGGATTTATACAGTGAGAGTTCTCTGGGATCCACGCCACTTCACCGAGATGACAGCAACAGTCACACATTTAGCAGATGTTCACACCAACATGGAAATAATTATTCACTATGGTGTTGGAAAAAGGGTGTCAAATTTGTTTTCATCATAAGCCACACTGTAGTTATGGTAGCCATCAGGGGCTGGTTATAGCACAAATGTGTAATCACTAGGGGGTGGAACATTATACCAAAAATAACACTTCAATATGTATCTTGGTTTTTAGTTCACTGTTTGCTTCACAATGGGTACAGTTAAGGGAACTAAAAGCAAAACAAACATCTCTTGTGTAAACAGGAACATATGTCATAAGTAGAATGAAAAAAGACTTTTCTTTTTGGGAAAGTGGAACTAACATGTCTAAATAGAAATGTTTGAAAAAAAAAATATTCATACAAAGATGCAAAAACACTATGCCAGACCTGAAGTGGGGCTGTGATGCTGGTTGATGGAATAAAATAAAATAAAATAAAAATCAAACTTGGGCTCCCAAAATACTGATTCCGTGTGGCAGGGCAGAATTGAAGTGAAACTTGTGGCAAGCTTTGACAGCCACCAAAATGGCATAGAGGGTCAGATCTAGCCCCAGGGCCTCAGGTTTGACATCACTGCGTTAGCTGAATGCAAAGGCACATTACTTAAAAGGAAAACGTGGAGAGTATACTGAAATGACAGATTACGTAATCTAACAATTGTAAACACACCGAAGTACTACTATAACAAACCAATAAACTGTTATCTGCAGCAATCAAATCATAACACCATTTTTGCAAGCAAAGCATCACAGAGCAGGATTCTCAAAGTACACATATGCGACGATAATGATCAACAAATTGATCACAAAAAGATTATATTGATTTCTAGTCGGGTTTTAAACATAATGCAATGGTTTGATTTGGCTTTGTTAGCTTAACGTCAACGCTGAGCTAGTATCGCTTCATGGGGGCGAGGAGGGGAGGAGGTGCTATGGCGCTTCAGCGGAATCTTCGCTTAAAAGTGCTTGAACGACAAAAGCGACTCAAGTCGGTAGCTGGCTTGAATTCAGAAGTATTGTTTAGAATCTAATCTAACGAAAGAGGGGACTCCGGTGGAGCATAGTCGTGTTATTAGTGGCAGATCTCGAGCAGGAGGCTAAAGGTAAGCTATGTACTTCGCTCCTCACAAAAAGCGATTTGATACCGCGATCGCTGTGCCATGTAAGCGTTACAAGACAAATAACATGTTATTAAGGTTACCAGAGTGGGTGGTAGTCGTAGATGGCTGATATCTTTATCTTCGCTTTGCCTTTGACTAAAAATGCTGCACTCCGACCCAAGTTGTCCCTGGCAGAGGGAGAGAGGGGGAAAAAAAACTGCAGCTCAACACCTTCTTTTTCCAACTCAGCTCGTTACGCGCGACTCTACGTCAGCGTCCGCATTTGATCTCCAATCAACACTCCGGTTCCACTTGCAACGACTTTCGGGTAAAGCACCGATGTTAGTTGTGGTTTAAAAATATTCTTGGATCGTTTTGTTTTCAGTTTGGTTATTTGTTATTTCCTTCGTAGTAGCTCAAAGCCTTCTTGGGTGGTTGTTATGGCCCAGTGCTGCCCTTTTTCAAGTTCGTCTATAAAATTACATTCAGAGTCCGTTTTAGACTTTCAAATTAAAGTGAGCGTAATGCATCTTTTTTCACTGGGAAAAAATAGAGACCCGTGATCAAAGTAATTTCAAGTGTTTGTTATATATTACTTATTGCAAGAAATAACAGCAAAATTTGTGAAGGGAAGTTTACTGTTACATTGTCCACCTAACTCTTGTTTTGAAAATCCTCTCTCTCCCTTTATTTGGCATCACTCAACAACGTCGACTAATGACAGGCCAGAACGCAGTCAATGTTCTGCAGGTTGTGCAAAAAGACAGGAACGAGCGCCCTCTCGCGACTTCATTTTGTAGTAATAAAATTAACTTTTACTTATTCTGGACAGTACTGCATACAATAATATTGTCCATTTATAGCTGACATTGGAGGCCCTAAAATATAGTTAAAATACAATACAAATTTAATTTGGTTTCTTATAAGATTGAAATGAGCGACACTGAGAGATCATCGAACGCTATCATTAAAACATGTGTAGACGTTAAAGAATTATACGGATTATATATCATTACATAAAATATGTATTTTAGAGGACGACATGTTCATATAGACACGTCATTTAATTGGTTGTAGTTCTTCTAATGTCCAGTTGAGGGAGACACAGGAGACACAATACAGGCAAAAGCGTTATTGCTACATTTTGAAAGAATTCCTAATTATTATATACTTATAAAATACTATTGTTCTAGAAAAACCACAAAGCAACACTGAAAATGTATCAAAAACTTCTGCATTTCGCTTCTTGCAGAACGAGTCAGTCCAGCAGGCAGATGCTCTTTAAAATTATTCAAAATTATTCTCATAATAGACATTCACCATAACATTTTATCCCAAAATCAATGTTTGTTTTTTTCTGGTTCCATAGATTTTTTTTTAACATGACCATTTTATTTTATTTATTTACCCTCATCATGTTATCTTATGTCCCCATCTCATCCTGATGAGAAATTGTCCAGTATATTTATTTACACAAGGCTGTGGAATTGACTCCTCCCAGGATGAGGGTTGTGAATTGCATCAAAGTGTGTCTTCCCGCAATCTCACGGGAAGTGGGGGAAAATGTCAAAAGCAACACTTTGTCCCAAGTAGAGTAGAGTGACCTGAGCTGAGCAGAAAAATGTTCTCCGCTCTTAAGGCATGTTCACAGAGGGGCTCCAAAGTGATGAAAGGCTTCCAGCAGGATTACAGGTCAATCATCCAGCACAAGCCACCTAAAGACAAGATCGGGCCAGTGGTAGGACTCACACTATTATTGCTTAATTAACTATTACTTTTCAAACTAAAAAAATTAATTAATTAAGACGTCAGCCAATCAAAGTCAGTCCATTACAGAGCACTTTATGGTCTGTGATGCAAGGAAGTCACGCAAAGTGTGCTTCCCAGCTCACTGGCAGCGCAAAGGAGATGTTTTATTCAGTTGAAAGTTAAGAGATCCTGATGGAAGTGAAACTGAGCAGCCGCTTGTTGATGCCACAATAAAAGCCTCGATCTGTCCTCAGAGATGCCTGGTCCATGTTAGCAAGTGCGATGTGGCATAAACCAAAGTATCAAGACTGAAAAGTGAATGAGAAAATATAACTTGAGATTGCCATGTGCACGAGTCATCCTTCAAGAAGGTGTTGAACTCACGACATGGACGTTACTTTCCTAGTAGAAATATAATTCATGTTTTTTAAATGGACTTTACAGCAATCTGTGTTGGCCATCTGTGTGTTTGCTGCGGCTCTGCTGGCCCCAGCTGGATGGATCTTGCACCATATCCCATACTACCGGCAAAAATCATCTGCACCATGATTGACTGTGGAGCTTCTTGCTGTTCGACCCAGAAGAATTTGGATGATAAAGTTTGGATGTCCTTAAACACATAAAATAAAAAATCTAAATAAAACAATGTGCATTTGAAGCTTTTGTTCAATTGTTGTTCTAAAAAAATGCTACAATATGTGATGTTATAATCCAAAGAATTGATTGATTGCAAATCAGTTTGTCTGTTTTTCTTCAGTCAATCTTGGCAAAAAAATTAATAATTTGTGTTTAGTATTTGTATTTTTCTGTATGAAATTACTATTTTTAATTTACAATGGCATCATGGTTAATCCTCAAAGAAACTGCAATGAGTATAAAATCTGAGGGTAGAGCAACTTGATATCAATATGTTTATTAATGCAATTGCTGCATGCAGTGCTGTCAAATTTTATTACATAATGCTGAGAGATTAATGTTTTGGTTAACTCATTTAGCTACATGTCTAGTCAAATCAACTTTGAGTATGATGAAGGGCGGTTGTACGCCACTGCAAACTATAATCACAATAATAAACATGTATTTTACAGTATCTTAGTGTTATGGGTATTAATTTACCGTGTAATCTTTTTGCATAACTGTAGCATATCATATTTTCCTCCCCACATGTAGCGACAGGATGTTGCTTCTCATCAGTTGGATATGAGATGGAAATACTCCCAAAAAATCCTTGGCACTCAGTCAGTGCTTCAGTCAAAATCCTCAAGTCTGTTTATGCTGTACTTTAAGCCTCATTCTGCAGCGCCTAAATTCACATTTAGTATGATTTATTGAATCATGGCTTTAATATACGTACAATTATTTCTTAGGAGCACCAATGGTTAATAATGTTGGAAAAACATGTATGATATTACAAAATATTTTCTTCTGTGTTTATATGTGTCAAGTTGCCAGCCATCTGTTGCACATTTGCCTATATGCAGATAACAACATGCATGAAATGAGAAGAATAAGACGAAAAAGTTTTTAGTATTTCCCTATATAAATTTTAAATCGTTGTAAAGGCGATGTTGAATTTCCTGAATGGCAATTTGTCAACGCAGGATGAGTCCATTTGGAAAGGTGTGTTTGTTTGTAGCATCTGCACAACAAGCTTTCTCTCTCTCCCCTCCTCCCTTTTCACCGGAAAGAATCTTATTCTTATCAAACAATAACAATTTGCTGAATTAAGCCTCGATATTTTAATATGCCTGAAAGCAGCACACAGTGACCGAGGGAACAGAAATAGTGCACAAATCCATTGCGCGCAGTGGTACGATCAAGCCGAGAGCGAGAGAGGGGGAGAGAGAGAGGAGAAAAGAGAGAGAGAGTGTTCACTTTTCCACCAGTGAGGGACACACACTGAAGAGGGTGCAAAAAATTAAATCCAAATTTAATTGACAGCGTGACTTTTATGTCTCTACAAGTGTCTCCGCAATGTCCACCAAGGCAGAGCAGTGTGAGTAGAGAATGCATGTGTTTCTGTCATGTTATATGTATTTGTATATTTTTTTTATTTTTTGTGTGAGAGAGGACGAGGGGAGCTGTCCTTGGTGATGATGAGAGCTCGGTTGCCAAGGCAGCTTGCAACACGTTCTCACTGCAGAGGAAGGCTGGAGGACTCGATGTGTGTGTATGTGCGCGTGTGTGATGTGTACGAGTGTGTGTACCCCCCCCCCCCCCCTTTCCTCACTCCTCCTCCGCATTTCTTTGCATCTTAAAACAAGTCCATCGATCATTTGCACAGCATTTTAAATGACAGCTAAATTAACAAATTCAACACAAATGCGGACAAGTCAATTCGAGTCGCTTCTGTCAAGGTCGATTCGGTGGAATTTTTTTTTTTTTCCCTAAGCAATATGGTGGCATGAAGAGTGCTCATTAATATGCTGGGATCAGGCTGGTGGGAAGCTTTCTCCTCCTTCTTGTTTGTGAACAGGTGGAAAAAGCAACCTGTATTCTTTCATAATGCTCAGTACTTTCCACACACGCATGTTGACCCAGCTTTTCGTCATTTTTATGAGTCAACATTTCGTTTTTATCAGGTCAAAAGTTGTGGTGATGCTGTCCAGTGGTTAATAATGTCATGTGTTTCAACTGCCATTTCAGTTTGTTTTTTATTTTTCAAAATGGGAATTTAAATGTTAATCAAATTGATCATTCATGATATGATGTGTGTGTATAGTAAAATGGGCTAAAACATGGAATGACAGACATAATGTTGCTGTTGTGGCCAGGCTACAAGTGTAAACAGTATTATGTATAGCAGAGGTGTCAAACTCATTTTTTTAGCGGGCCACATTGTAGTCATAGCTTCTTTCGGAGGGCCATTATGACTGTCAACCCAAATAAATGTATGAGCACCTCATATTATATACAGTAAAAGCTACAAAACAAACTGACAAATAACTCGTTTTCAAATCAGATGAGTAAAAACTGGTCAAATATTTAAAAAAAAGATATTAAAAGTGAAGACATTTTGCAATTCTAGTAATGACACACGAATTTGATGCACAATTTGTCTTCACGGGCCACATATAATGATGTGGCGGGCCGTATCTGGCCCTCGGGCCTTGAGTTTGACACCTGTGATGTATAGTGTCTTTATTAGAATATAATGAAAAATGCACACACTACAATGATAAAAAAACTGGGTAAAATTAACCCAATTTAGGTTAAAATTGGACTCTAATTTACCCAATTTTTTTTGCAAAACGACTCAAAGTTGGTTCAAATTGAAGAAAGTCTGGGATGGATGTTTGGATAAATTAGCCTTGAGACTTGAACCAAATTCCTTCAGCACATGTTGACTTCTATGACCATTAGATAAGCGTCCCCCCTCGGGCTTCTTTTAAGCTTGTAGAAATAGCTCAAAAAGGTCATTCGAAAAGGGCCAGAGGGCATTGGAATCACAGTCTATGTTTAATTTTGTTACTGGAACATCTATGTTACATGGTTGCGAGAGACCACGCATTTAACTGAATGCATGTTAAACCAATCATATTTTTTTGTTGAGCGTTTCTCAAATTATTAATCCGCTTGTCACTCTGCTCTTTATTTTGTCTATAGTTGCTTCTAAGATACGATACTTGCAAGAGTATCACAACCGTGTGCAACACAATATATACCCGGTGCCGTCTGGAACTGACATTGCAAACACACTGAAATACTTTTCTCAAACCCTGCTCAGGTAAGTAAACCGCTCTGGAACCAACAGGTAACACATTTCAAAATGTCTGATATTTAGACTTCTACATGGTCAGATAATTTTAGCACTTTAGTGACACACTTTTTGGACTCCGAAGAGAATAATCGAGAGACAAAGTGAAAGAAGACGGCCACCATTAGCTCTCGAAAGATTTTTTAAAAAAAACAGCTGAGGTGGAGCTTCAGGATGTTTATTGATTCAATGGTCAGCTGCTGAATAAACGCTTCCCTGATGTGACCCTCCCTGAGGGGCCCATGGGGGGCGGCTCCACAGTTGTGGGGTCAGCCCGCTCCCACGGGTGCCGTGGTAGGCGGAGGAAGGACATCCTCCTCCAGTGCAGGCGAAGTGGGCAGCCATTTTAGACACATGCCGGAGCTTATTCTTTTGCTAGTGACCCTTGTTTGGAGTCGTTACGTTAGTATTGTTTGTACAAACACCACGCCCAAGATGATCCCATTGGGTTGAGATCTTGGAAGATGGACCAATCTCATCTTGATATCTCCCTGCAGTGAGATTTTCTTCAATGTTGGCATGGCTAATTTTAGGAGACGCCAACTTTAATCACACTGCCATCAATGTGTCACACCCTGTCTTCTCCACACGCTGGTTGTGATTTTCATTTGATGGAGGTACTGTATAATTCAAAACATGAGGCAGTCGCAGCAGCTGAATAACCTGTTTTGCATAGGCAGTGATGATTTGGCATAATTTACTTCCACAAATGTAGTGTTAGTTGTATAAAAAGGAAATACAGAGGCTTTCCAGTGATATCAAGTGGATTGTTACTACAGAGAAATAATCTCTAAATTTATTTTCGGACTATCCACTATCATCAGCCGCTTTACCAAGTCATTATACCGTGACTTGGTTCAGCAGAATAAACGCCGAAACCATGACAATCTGTCTCACGTGATGATGTCATCACAGTGAGAAAAGGAATTATTCATTCCTTTTTCTGGCAAGCTTCAGCCTGACCTCTACTATACAGGCTCCAGAGAGAATTTGCATATTCACACCATTTTTTTTTCCAGATGCAGATAGAAAAATAATTTTTTTAGTATTATCTGACCATATTTTCATCATAAAATTTTTCAGTTATTGCAACACATAGTTATTTTTAATTGGCAATTTAGGGTTTGACAGTCAATGTCACGTGTCTGTATCAGTGCATTTCTACATGTGTTTTTATGTGTATATGTGTGTTTGTATGCGTGTGTGTGCGTGAGTGTGTGCGCGCGTGTGTGTGTGTGGAGACACATGCAAGTATGTCTGTGTCTGCGTGTATCAGTCCAGTGTATGCGTGCGAGTATGTTTGTTCATGGTTCAATTCAATGATGTATTCTGTAAATGAGAAATGGGCAGTGAAAAAGTCAGAGGTACACTCTGTGTGTTGATTCTGTAACAAACATGTACAGTGGATACAGTGAAGGCGCCCCTGTTAAAACAAAATTAAAAATAATAAAATGGACAATAAATCTCCCCATCCATTTTTTTTAAAATCAACCGAATTGCATTATTAGTTTTATGTGCATTTCTGTCACCATCAATATATTTAATTAAATTACTAGTTGTTATTCAGATTTTTCAAGTTTTTTTTTTAAATGGATTTATTTCCATCGGAAAAATATTATGTATTTTTTATAGGGGTGTGTTCACTTTGTCCATCCACTGTATGTGACTTACCAGTACAACTTTGAGGGGACACGTCATAAAATGTTGCGTTCTGCTGCTAAAGCTCAAATATTTAATGTGTAACAATTGTAAAATAATTCAATCCCCCGTTTCTGACTTCCCATCCAAATGTTAATAAGAAAGAGGCATTTTAACAAAAAGATGCTTTATAATCCAATGTACCAGCTGTAGAATAAAAAGAGCAATGCTCTCTGGCCCCCTCCCCCCTCCTCCACCCTAGATGCTCAACCCGACAAGTTTTTCCTTTTTTCTTTTTTTTTTTTCTTCCCCCTTAAGATGCAATATGTCCACCACCTTCCCCAGGGGACAGCAAACACAATTGTCCATCCCGCATTAGCTCACAAACATAATTGTTACCAGTCATCCCCCTTGATACAACCTATTCCTTTGTCATTCTAGTTTCTCCTCTACCGTAGACTAGTGGCATTTATTTTAGAAACCTGAATCCATATGCCTGTTGGATCTCATTATTTCTCCCGATGATACTGGTGCAGTATCATATTGTATGCATACGGACATTATTTCTCTGGTGCAATAAACATGTGTTGTGAAATAGGAGCACTTGATCTAACCTCACACACATGTTTATTACTGGCTGAAGCATGTTTCAAAAGTGTCACCTCTGTATTTTCCCTAAGCCAATTTGGTGTCACTCCCATCCTTGACCCCTACTAAAGACAAGGAAATTTCTTTTTTTTCTTTTTTTTTTTTTTCTCTCTCTCTCTCCCCCCTTCCCCACAAATTCCACTCCCGCACATTGGCCTTTTTTGCATGGTAGCCGTCGCTGATTGGATGAAGGCAGCCAGCAAGGGACAGACGTTTGCGCTGTCCCTTTAATCTGGAGAAGTATGGGGTTGCCACTGAAAACATGCCATTTTTTATATTTTTGCTCCTTGTCACCAGATACGCATGAGATGCAGTGATCATCGCAGTATGTGCTCATATTTTTTGTTTTTTGTTTTTGACAAGTTTGACAAATGGAGACCAATTGAGTCAAAGTGCGAGCAGGGCAATACAGTCAACTAGTGAGACACTGCATCCTATGTGGGGTTTATCTGGGTTTGTTTTTTTCTATTTACGCTGTCTCTGTAGTGCCATTTCAATGTAATGTGCTGTTTTTTTGTGTCTTTGTTGTCTCTTTTTTTCCCTTGTTCCCCTTCCCTTACCCTCCCTCCCCTCCCCCCTGCCCTCCCCCTCCCACCCCGGAGCAGCATTCTGTCCCGCACAGGCAGGAAGGAGAACCAGGAAGCTTCCAAATTGGCCGTGCCCATGACCATGTGTCTTTTTCCTGTGCCATTCCCACTCACCCCATCTCTAAGACCACAAGTCAGTTCCATCAACCCTACAGTTACTCGCTCCCTCCTTTACAGCGTTCTGCGCGATGCCCCTTCAGACCGCGGGGGGCAGGGGCAGCAGAGTCGGGACGCTCAGCTCTCAGAGTACCCCTCTCTGGACTATCAGGGCCTCTATGTGACCCTCGTGACCCTGCTTGACCTGGTGCCCCTGCTGCAGCACGGTCAGCATGGTGAGTCAAGGCCCCAGTGCACCACTGTTTGTCATCATCATCCCCCCCTGAGCCGTCTGGCCTGCATGAAGCCACTTCCGCTTTTTTGGCCTCTTTTGTAACGGGATGGAAAGAAGTCCTGCTGAGGATCTTGAGGGATGCATGGGGTGATTGGGAGCACGCTGGATCCTGTCAACCTAATCGTTCATAAGCCATTGGACACACCAGCCATAGGCCTTCTCTTCTGTGCATCATATTCGACTGCATGTTTGTTATGTGCAGTGGGAGGAAATGTTTATGCTCATGTCAAATTACGCTAAATGGAAAACGTATGCATACTGTAAGGCAAAGTTTGACATTGTTACCAGACTAGGGAATGATTGCCAGTTTTTTTTTTTTTTTTTCACAGTCAGTGCTCTTTATTCTCATGAATATTTTACCTCAGTTAAAGAAAGCCAGAAAGCATGAAATCCCATCACCTTGACTAGAATGCTCCACTTTGCCTGAGTGCAAACTTCACTTTTAGCAGCTTTTCAAGAAAGCCCATATTCCAATTGTTCTTTCTTTCATTGCTGTACTGATAAATGATGAAATGTAGTTGAGATTGTTTTTGCATTGTGGCTGTATACAGTATGTGAGTACTGTATGTACAGCTCATTGAATGAGTGTCTGTGTATCTCTCTTTTGTCTTTTTTTGTTTGTTTTGTTTTGCCTCTTCTCTTTCCCATCAGATCTGGGCCAGTCCATATTTTACACAACAACTTGCCTTCTGCCCTTTCTCAGTGATGACATTCTCAGCACTTTGCCCTATACTATGATCTCCACTTTAGCTACATTTCCCCCTTTCCTCCACAAAGACATCATTGAGTACCTCAGCACCTCTTTTCTCCCCATGGCCATATGTAAGTAAAGATATTCACATATAAGCATTCTCTACATAAGTCTTGAAATGTTAACAAAAAAAAAATAATGGAAAGTTAATTTGATGAGACTCAGTTAGCAAGCACACACAGGTACAAAGGTTATTGGTGAGGACGTACTGTAATTAATTGTGACAGTTATATATGAAGTTTATTTGCCTTCATCTTTGTTTGCTTCATCGTAGGGGAAATTATTTTGGTACGTCCGTTAAATTATTTTGTACTCGGAGGGAAGTTAATAATGATACGAGCCCGCAAGTTAAGTAAATGCCGGAACAAGTGAGTCACACTGGATACAAAAAAAAATAATTGGAAGCAGATTTTTGGTTGACTTTGGAGTTTCCACTTTCGTCAGTGTCCATAATTGCTTGTCACGGGGGTCCCTCCTCGACATTTACTTTTTTGGCAGCGATAAAAGGGGACTTACACTTATGTTTGGAGTCTAATCATTTTTGTTATGCGGCACATGGAAGTAGATTCTATCTTTCAGTACTATATAAAAATTGACTCATGGTAGATAGTTATGACAAAGTGCAAGATAACAAAAATAAAGCTAATGCCACAAAATCAAGTTTATCAAGTTGTTATCCGTCTTATGTCTCTCAAATGCAGTGGGATCCACGCGGAGGGAAGGGGGAGTCCCTGCCTATGTTAATCTGTCTGCTTCTTCTATGCTAATGATAGCAATGCAGTACACGACAAATCCAGGTAATCTGCTATGTTTGCCACCTTAGGAGTGTTCATGTGAATAAACTATATGGACAAAAATATTGGGACAGTTTAAACACAAATAAATGCCCGTTTAGTTCATATCAAAGGTTTTGCATTAAGAAGGTTATGAATTAAAATTTGCAAATAATTTTTCAGTATACTCCAAATGTGACTGAGAGGTAGCAAAGTCATTTTTGTTGCGGGCCACATCAAAGTTTGGGTTTCCCTCGGAGGGACATTATTTGCCCAATTGTTTTCAATTTATTTTGAATGGATTATTATAACAAAAATGCTTTCAATATCTCAATGTTGTTAAAAGTATTTGCAATTGGGGTATTTTTGCAAAAAACATGATTTGCCTTTGTGGGCCACATATATTAATGTGATGGGCCGGATCTCGCCCCCGGGCCTTGGGTTTGACACCTGTTGATTAACTGATCATGCAACATATAAACTGTATTCCAATATTTTTGTCCATTGTGCGTAAAAAAAAAGAAGAAATAATTGGTACCTCTGCTCCTTCCCAGTTTATCACTGTCAGTTGCTGGAGTGTTTAATGAAGCACAAACAGGAAGTGTGGAAGGTACTCTATTTTATTTGTATATTTTCTCTACCACTGAGATTAACTCCTAGTTGGATTTCATTAGTGTGTGCATCATGCATCAACTTTATACTTGACATATTTATTGCGTGCAGGACCTTCTTTATGTCATATCTTATGGTCCATCCCAAGTCAAACCTCCAGCAGTGCAAATGCTTTTTCATTACTGGCCCAACCTGAAACCACCAGGAGCCATCAGTGAATACCGAGGGCTGCAGTACACTGGTCAGATCTTTTTTATATTTCATCTCTCGGCTCCAAATGTCCTTGAACTAACCAAAGCTCTCCATTTGCCCTTCTGCGATTTATTCCTAACAGCCTGGAATCCCATTCACTGTCAACATATTGAGTGCCACAATGCCATCAATAAACCTGCTGTCAAGGTGACCTAAGTCAAGATGTGCCTTAAATGTATTTCTATTCTCCTGTGTGTGTGTTTTTTTTTTTAATCCTAACTGTTCTGTTTTGCAAGAATCACACATGATCCGTACACGACTGCATGTGGCATGCATGCTGCAGATTGTTCAAGCACACACACACATCAGCGTGTTTGCTTTTGTGAGCCCCACGGTAAATAAATCAGTGAACATCCAGGCAGCTGTAATGATATCAGCATCACTACGCACACACACACACACCCACATCAGTCTCTACTGTTTGTTGCTCTCTTTTATTTGCCTGGTCTGCCTCCATGCAGCCATGCTCAAAATGGACAAATAGAGTGTGAGCAGGAGCAGGGACAGGAGATGGATTTCAATTACTTGGAGGGGGAGGGGAGGGCTGGACTTAATTGGAAGTGGTGACCCCACGTAGCCCTTGGGGATGGAGGTGCAGGGAACAGTAATTCACAGTTCACTTTATACCAAGCACAGGTTGCAAAGGAGCAGAGTGCACCATATGCAGGAAGCCATTCACATCGAGGCATGTGGAGACTGGTTGTGGTGTGACAGTAGTTCCTTAGCAAGAATAAAATAGTTGGCTCATTTAAAATATACCATATGTATTGTTGTGTTTGTTAACATTGAAAAGAAGACATGATTCTAAAGTACTTTTCTTTTGCAGATGTGTATAGATCCCACTCTTTCTGTTGCCCTGGGAGACAAGCCGCCTCCTCTTTACATATGCGAGGAGTGCAGCCAGCGGATAGCCGGGTATGCAAGGCTTCCTTATAGGGCCGACTGATATACTTTTAGATAAAATCTAAAAATGTATTTCCACAAAATGTACATTTTCAAGTTTAATAGATTTTTAATTTTAATTCCTCTTCACTTATAGAAAAAAAAACAAATGACAAGTCAAAACAGTCTCCTCCATTTTGGTATTTGCTTTGTTATTTCTCCTGATACAAAACTCTAAACAGTAAAAACACATTGTTCCCACTTTTTCAGAGACCACGCCGAATGGCTTGTTGATGTCCTTCTGCCCCAAGGTGAGCCTTCCTAACTTTAGTTTTGAATAAAATATCCTCTGAAGTACACTCGCTTTTAGTTCGCATGGCAGATGGAGCAAATGCTCTCGAGTACTGTATGTGACTGTGTGTGTAGGTTCCACACCCCTACTTTAAAATATGTATTTTTTTTCCTTGTTGGTTATGCAATGTCCTTCCTTTGATTTGCAGCTGAAATATCTGCCATTTGTCAAAAGAAGGTAAGAATATTTGAATTATATGCACAGAAATGATTTGTAGATAGTGCAGTTGTGTTTGAGCATAAATAGACTTATTTTCCGCTTAGTCATTTTTTTTGTGACATTTCCAGTCAGAAGATATCAATTAATCAAATGAAAATTTAAATTATATGTGGTCGACATACATTATACTTGACAACAAGCATATTTTGCCGAAGCGGCGTAAGATAAGTGATTGCTCCCTAATGGCCGCCATAGCGACACCTAGAATATTGAATCTGAGATGAGCTCCAGGATTCCAATCAGGCATAGCAACCCGTTGTTGTCAACAGAATAGGTCAGCCTCCACCTAGTTTGTCCAGAACATTTAATCCACATCCTCTCCCCCTTTTGCAGCAGGCTTTGTTCCGCTCATCTCAGAAAGCCTTTTCCACTCCCACCTGGATTTACACCGGAGCTTTCATTATTAATTGAGTCATCTTTCCTCCTGCTCATTGCGTGTCACATTGGCCATCGTGAACTCACCAGCATTCCCAAATCTTTAAAAATACCACCAACGTTTAGAAATGTAACATCACTGCTGAAAGATGAATGATTGAATGAGGCACGTCACCGTCTGAGGACAAATATGTTAATTTGATAGGGGGCACTGCATCCCTCTAATGGCAGAAGATTAGAGGCTGATCAGATTAGGATGGTTCCCTCGTGCCATGCTTTTTATTTTTAGAAGCCCGAGACACTGGGGACGTAAAAAGATTTTTTTTTTTTTTAAATCCCAGCAGATGTGGATGTTTCTCAGCAAATGCTTCTGATATTTTAAGACTTGCAAGTAGCTTGAGATGAATATGACAGTAAGCCGGAATACAAATGAGCGTGTTGACTCTTTCCTCTCATGACTCGACCTCGTGTCGTCTCAGAACTGTAGCTCTCACGTCAGGAGGGCTGTGGTCACCTGCTTCTCGGCCGGTTGCTGCGGGCGCCATGGTAACCGGCCTGTCCGCTATTGCAAGCGTTGCCATGTCAACCACCACAGCAGCGAGGTGGGGGCTGCGGCGGAGACCCATCTGTACCAGACTTCACCTCCTCCGATCAACACCCGGGAGTGCGGGGCTGAGGAGCTAGTTTGCACCGTGGAAGCTGTTATAAGGTGACTTCACAGTTGTGTCATCCTGTTAATTGGGTTTTAAGATGGAGACTTGCAGGATCAGGAGAATACTCGGATGACTGACTATCCAATCTATGGATGAAATATTACGTGCACGCTCTAATTACAAAGTTTCAACAAATCTGACTTTACAGAGATAATAATTTGTCACTAACATAAAATAGATTACCGTATTTTCCTGACTATAAGGCGCATTTCAAAAGCCGCCAGTGCGCCTTATACATGGACCAAATTCCTAAATTTAAACTGGCCCGAAGCATTGTGTCATGAAATCAATCATAAGTGGCCCGCTGAAGACTATGAATCATGAATCAAAAAGACTATGGATCATTATTTTGTGATTATAAAGTAATTTGTTGCGTCTGAAGTTGAAATAAAAAAGATAAAATGGAGAATGATTTGATTTGGATTAAGAATCTGACATGATGCATTAATGGTGCGCCTTATAGTCTGGTGCGCCTTATATAAGGACAAAGTTTTAAAATGGGCCATTCATTGAAGGTGCACCTTACAGTCCGGTGTGCCTTATAGTCCGGAAAATACGGTAATAAAAAATACAATACTATGCATGTGGACTTCATCCTGTGAGCTGTTTTGGTAACTGAGAAGGTTCATCATCAGTATGATATCGTGCATTTCTACACCCACCACAATAATAATGTAAAATTGGATCTCATTACAATATTTTTTTCCTCCCTCCATATCTCCCCAGCCTACTCAAGGAGGCTGAAATCCACGCAGAACAACGCGAGTTTGAACTGAACCGGCGTCGGCAGATGGGCCTGTCTTCCTCGCATCACTCTCTGGACAACATCGAGTTTGATAACAAGGAGGACGACCAGCATGACCAACGCCTCCTCAGTCAGTTTGGCATCTGGTTCCTGGTGTGTACTAAAGGCTCGTCGATAAGATAAATAAGAACATGCACGTCACATGGCTACCTTATCGCCACTATATGGCTTATTGCTCCGCTTCTCTCAGGTGAGCTTGTGTACCCCCAACGAGAACACACCCACTGAGAGTCTGGCCCGCTTGGTCAGTATGGTTTTCCAGTGGTTTCATTCTACCGCCTATATGATGGACGACGAGGTGGGAAGCCTGGTGGAGAAACTAAAGCCACAGTTTGTCACCAAGTGGTTAAAAACAGTCTGTGATGTGCGATTTGACGTCATGGTTATGTGTCTCTTGCCCAAACCCGTCGAGTTTGCCAGAGTAAGGTCACAAATATCACGACGATTATAATTACAACTTGGACTGGGTTGTGAATTGCATTTTTTCTCCTCAGGTTGGAGGTTATTGGGACAAGTCCTGTAGCACAGTGACCCAACTGAAGGAAGGTCTAAATCGCATTTTGTGTTTAATCCCTTACAATGTCATCAGCCAACCACTATGGGAATGTTTCATGCCTGAGTGGCTGGAGGCCATTCGAACGGAGGTGCCCGACCAGCAACTTAAAGAGTTTCGGGAAGTCCTAAGGTAAATGTGACTGTCATGCAAGTAGTTTGAGTAAGTACGTAAAAGAGCAGCCAACTCTATTTTAAGTTCCACGATAATTAAAATCCTTTCTCCCTCATGCAGCAAGATGTTTGACATTGAGCTGTGCCCGCTTCCTTTCTCCATGGAAGAAATGTTTGGCTTCATCAGCTGCAGATTTTCTGGTTATCCAGCGTCCGTGCAAGAACAGGCTCTGCTGTGGTTGCATGTAAGCACACACACACACACTCACACACTGTTCCTCTTGACCATCCCGTGGTTCTGTCCACAGCGCGTGTGAATTGAACAGGTTGTCGTAGTGTGTCAAGTCTGGGCAGGAGCCTGCTGAATATGGATCTGGGTCACAGAATGAGACGGGGGGAGAGAGGAGAGATTTTGGCTTCTATCCCATATGCACTTAGAGCTTGCCACCATGGATCATTTTCAAGTTTTCTGACACAACTCTGATGGAGAGATTGCATTAATTTAGATTTAGTAAATAGGTCAGATTCAAATCGCAGAGAAAAATGATGGTTTGCCACTCATATGTCATATCCCCCCAAAAAAGTCACTTACTGTGTCAAAAGGATTTGCAGCACATTTGCATAGTCATGTTTGCTCAAAAGCAAAACACGGTCTCACTTTTTTTGGTCGAATAAAAAAAATATTAATTAATTAATAAACGTTCCCTTTAAATGGTTTTACTGTAGGTGCTGTCAGAGCTGGATATCGTGGTGCCTCTGCAGTTGCTAATTGGGATGTTCTCGGATGGTGTGAACTCTTTGAAAGAGCTGGCCAATCAGAAGAAGGCACGTGCCTCCGATCTGACTAGCAACACTGGAGCTCGCAGGGTGAGGAACTCGAAATATCTTCGACATTTATTACAGTATAATCTCTTCATCATTCCTCGCCACACTCTTAAAAATATTAAAACAAGCATCGGCGTGATGTTATGACATAACTCGAAGGTCAATTTATGAACGCTTTTGTAAAGCCTGAACGCATCTGAACTATTGATGGATGTGACTTCTACCGTTCATGTACCGGATGTTGCCATGGTAACTGCCAAATTCTAAATATAGATTCCTGAAAGGTCTTAATTGGACTTATCTGCAATAATGATGTAGCGCTCCCATTTACATTGAGCCTTGATATTTTCAACTTCTGTGTTTCTGTCCATGTAGGTGAGCGTGGTTTCAGATCCGGGGCGCCGCGGGCAGCACAACACCCTCAGCCCGTTCCCAAGTCCTTTCAGGAGCCCGTTTCGCAGTCCACTACGTTGTAGTCCGTTTAAAAACCTGGGTCACGCCACCGGCCATTGCGCCTTGGATTTAGACTGTGACGACGACGACATGAACCTGGGCTGTTTCATCCTCATGTTTGACCTCATACTAAAACAGGTGACCTTTTGAAATGCATTGATGTGTCACTCAAGTCGTGATGGTCATCTCCTTGTCCGCTGTCCCAGATGGAACTGCAGGATGATGGCGTGATGCTCGGTTTAGACACCAGCCTGGGGAAAGATATTGTAGGGATCATCAACAATGTCTTCCAAGCCCCGTGGGGGGGCTCGCACACCTGCCAGAAGGATGAGAAGGCCCTGGAGTGCAGCCTTTGCCAATCCAGCATCCTGTGTTACCAGCTGGGCTGCGAGCTTTTGGAGAGGTTGACCCCCCGGGAGGAGATACGCCTGGTGGTGAGACACAGCGTGCATTTTGATTCCACTGAATCTTAATGAACCTTGCGTGTTAGCAACTAAAGCGTATTAAACTGCATCTTGTTATTCATCTTGATGGGGAAACGTGCCGCTGATTTTCTCCGCAGGAACCGACAGATAGTTTAGAGGAAACATTATTGCTTCCTCAGCCAGATTTCTCCGTCGGAGCCGAGAACGGAAGCGAGGAAGAAGACAACCCGAGTGCGGCGCATACTGACAACCACAACAACCATTCTCCTGATACTGCATGTAAATGTTCACACGAAAAACTGTGCCCAAAAATAACATCACATGTGGCTGAGTAAACAATAGCGGAAGTCTCTATTGCCCCTGAAGTGGTGACAGGTATATACTTCAGAAACCTTTGTTCGGCTCACCGTATATGAGCGCAACATGAATCAGTCAAAGGTCATGAACAGAAAATCGATGATGTCATGGTGCTGGCATCCCCAAGGGGATTCTTCGGTCAGCATCTAGGCAACTATGACATGTTTTGTGATTATTTACCTAAAAGGTTACTTCCCGTCTAATTAGTAGCAGGAAGTAAATTCAGATGCAGAATATTTGAATTTCTTCATTTTTTTTCTTTGCAGCTATGAAAAACAACTCAGATAAGAAGTTCTCCTATGAGCAACTTCCTGTGTCCTTAAAACTCATATACACAATATTGCAGGTAAAATTTAACACAGGCAGAAATTTTCTTGAAGAATTTGTGATTTTATTTTATTGTTTGATTTCAGGAAATGTCCAAGTTTGAAGAGCCTGACATCTTGTTTAACATGTTGAACTGTCTGAGGATCTTGTGTCTACATGGAGAGTGTTTGTACTTTGCCCGTAAGGATCACCCCCAGTTTCTGGCCTACATCCAGGAAAAAATGCTCATCCCGAGGTATGAGCTAAATGCCCGCTAACACATTGCTTCGTTAAGAAGGCTAAATGCCTCTTTTCTATTTATGTTCCAGTCTGTGGTCGATGTTGAAGTCCGAGTTTTGCCAGTTAGCCTCTCTGGCGGTGCCTCAGCTCCTTCACGCTCTCTCTCTGTCCCACGGGGCGGACATCTTCTGGAACCTTATCAACACAAACTTCAACAGCAAAGATTGGAAAATACGATTTGAAGCAGGTGAGATGACAGTCATTTGTTTCTCTGCCTCTGCCTCGGGATGAAATGGATCATCTGAAAAAGACCCCCTTTCCCTTTATATAACATACGTTTTACACCACTGCCCACATCTCCTCCCTTGTTGTCATGGTTACAGTTCGGCTCGAACACTCGGCAAATAGGAATTGACGGCTTGATATGATTTTTTTTTTAACCACCTTGTGGTTGTCTACGAGTTGACCTTGAGAGAATCAGGGATACTCTGCAATAGAAGTTCAGATTGATTGATTTGTCCTTGTAGCCATATCAACAAATTTATCTCTAGGCCAGTGTTGTCAGCCTTGTGGCTTGATGATATCCCTACATTTGAATAAATATCAAATTATTGTAATATTTCAATCGTTCCAAGGTCGTCTTTTCTTGGAATACATAGTACTTCATATTTCCTGAAGTGTGACATGACTAACGGGGCGTGTATATTGTGCCAACAGTGACACCTAGTGTTAATTTATGTGTAGTGCAGCAATTAAAGCCAAGTCAATAAAAAATTACAATATTAAGCAAAATGCTGCTTATTAATTGTCCATATTGGTTTCAAATTTGTTTTTGGGCAAGGAATAGTATGATTGTCTAGTGTTAGCACACCTATCATATATAAAAATGTTTTATTCTTATGATATTGTCATAGTGGAGAAGGTCGCAGTGCTGTGCCGCTTTCTCGATATTGGAGCGGTGACTAAAAACCACCTGCTCAAGTACTCTTTGGCGCACGCCTTCTGCTGCTTACTGGCTTCGGTGGAGGATGTTAATCCGGCTGTGGCCACCCGAGCCAGACTGCTGCTGGACACCATTAAGAGGCCAGCACTGCAGGTGAACACCATACACAGCAATCCTTTATCCTGAACACAAACTACCGAAGAGCCACTTTGATATTCCTCACTATAATTTCATTTAGATGTTCTTGTTGTGTCCCCTGATTGGTGCTCTTCTTTTTTTTGTATGAGCTATGCAGGGTTTGTGCCTTTGCCTGGATTTCCAGTTTGACACAGTGGTGAGGGATCGGCCTGTCATCCTCAGCAAATTGCTCCTGCTTCATTTCCTGAAGAAAGACGTACCAGCTCTCAGCTGGGAGTTTTTCGTCAACCGCTTTGAAACATTATCGCTTGAAGCTCAGTTACACCTGGACTGTAACAAGGAGTTCCCTTTCCCTACAAGTATGTGAAATCATTTTGGTTGAGACAATCACAGTCCGTTTAGATTTGAAATACAATTCCTTTTGACAGCCATCACTGCAGTGCGAACCAACGTGGCAAACCTCAGCGATGCGGCAATGTGGAAAATACGACGAGCGCGCTTCGCCAGGAACCGCCAGAAGAGTGTGCGTTCCTTGCGTGACAGCGTGAAGGGCGGCCCTCCAGAGTCCAAGCGGGCGTTCTCACTCCCCGAGTCACTGAGCAACCGACTTTGTGAGTCGTGCGTGTGTGTCCTGTGACATTTTCATTTAGGCTGTGATCCCGAAGCAAGAGCAGGGCTCCCACTAATCACAAAAAGTCAGTGTAATGGTCACTATTTTTTTTTTTTTTTAAAACTACCATATTGACCAACTTGTGTGTACCTAGACATGTGCCCTGGAGTAATTTTTCCTGTCAGTTCTCTAAGATGTGTCCTTATTTGCTTTATAGCGCTAAGGCTAACCAGGCAAGAGCACTCTGCTCCAACACTCGGTGATATGATCGAGAAGGTTCTGCCAGGTAAAAAAAAAAACTATTTTACAACTCCGCACATATATTCCATAAACATTTAGCCAAGGATATATATTCATTATACACATATGGACAAAATTATTGGGGAATATTTAGCCAGTTCTGAAGTGACCTTTAATGACCCCTGATCAAGTCTATCGAACATCTGTGAAAGAAGCTGAAAGCCTCTGCGGCACATTTCCTCCAACTCTGAGTCTCTCATGCAGGCCAGACGCTGTCTCCTGAAGACGACAGCATCATCCGAGACCTACTCCCAGAAGACGCCGGCATAGACCACCAGACTGTTCACCAGCTCATCATGGTGCTCATGAAATTCATGGCCAAAGACAAGAGCAGTGCCGAGGCAGACATCGGCAGTGCCAAGGCCTTCAACACGGTGAAGCGGCACCTGTATGTGTTGCTGGGTTACGACCAGCAGGAGGGCTGCTTCATGATTGCACCTCAAAAGATGCGTACCTCGACATGCTTCAATGCTTTCATTGCTGGTATTGCACAGGTGACTAATTTTTATTACAAAATATCACCGCTTTTTCATCAATGTTATAGTGTGTGCTATGTACGCTGAAGCGTTCAATGTCATTTCTTTCAGGTCCTGGACTATAACATCGGTTTAGGGAAGCAACTGCTCCCCCTGGTGGTCCAGGTTTTAAAGTACTGCACCTGTCCTCAGCTGAGACACTATTTCCAGCAGCCACCTCGATGCTCACTTTGGGCCCTGAGGCCGCACATTAGACAGATGTGGCTCAAAGCGCTCCTGGTCATTCTGTATAAGGTAACGCCTCTTAAAAACTTGTCATAAAATAAATACTAAACAGTAGCTAAAAAAATACTGCCATTTTTCAGTATCCTTACAGAGAAATGGATGGAAGCAAAGTTGTCCTCCATCTGATCTACATTACTATCAACACTCTGAACGCCCAGTATCATAGCTGCCGTCCCCACGCCACCGCTGGTCCGCTTTACAGTGACAACTCCAACATGAGCCGTTACAGTGAAAAGGAAAAAGGTAAACGAATACCGTATTTTCCGGACTATAAGGCGCATCTAAAAACTTCTCAAAAGCCGACAGTGCGCCTCATAGTCCAGTGCGCCTTATATATGGACCGAATTCCTCAATTTAAACTGGCCCGAAGCATTGTGTCATGAAACCCATCATAAATTGCCCGCTGAAGACTATGAATCATGAATCAAAAAGACTATGGATCATTATTTTGTGATTATAAAGTAATTTGTTGCATCTGAAGTTGAAATAAAAAAGATAAAATGATTTGCTTTGGATTAAAAATCTGACATAATGCATTAATGGTGCGCCTTATATAAGGACAAAGTTTTAAAATGGGCCATTCATTGAAGGTACACCTTATAGTCCGGTGCACCTTATAGTCTGGAAAATACGGTAACACCAAAATATGTTGTAATGAGGTTTTGGCCTACTATAACAACAATATTCAACACTATGGACAGTAGACACAATGTTATTTTTTTTTTTCATTCTGCTTTGCTTACTCTCTTTTTCAGAAGAGGATAGTGTATTTGACGAGTCCGATGTTCATGACACGCCCACCGGAGCGGCTAACAAGGAGTCACAAACCTTCTTTGCCCGCCTGAAGAGAATTGGCGGCAGCAAGTCTGTGAAATACCAACCAGTCGAGCTGAACGCAAAGAAAAGTACGAGCTCACTGTGCTCACTGATGACATATTTTGTTTGACGACGTCTCATCGTTTCTCTTTTACCCACGTCAGGTGAAATTGAACTGTCAGAGTACCGGGAAGCAAGTGCACTTCAGGACAGCATCTTACACTGCGTAAGGGAGGAGAGCACCAGGAAGAAACGTCTGCAGGCTATGAACAAGCAGAAGTCTCTGGACATCTCTAATACTGACTCGATCCTCTTCAACCTGGACGAACATCGACGTAAATCCTGCATCGACCGCTGTGACTTACAAGCGCCCCCTGCTGTGTTACCCCCAACGGCCGCCGGCCGCAGCAGGCGTCATGGCAAAGGATCATGCGATGGAGCTTGGGTTCGAGCGGAAGGCAGCGATGCAGTGGACAGGCGAGGCTCTCGAGGAGGACAGTCCGACATCTCCAAACCTGTCATCCCCGAGGTCCGCCTCAGCTGCATGGAGACTTTTGAGGACAAGCTGGATCACAGCTCCGCTGGGGGGTCAGCTGCAGGAAAGGAGGACCAAGACCTCATTGACCTCTCCTCTGACTGCACTTCCATTCCAGAGAAGCACTCCCTGCTCTCCATGTCTGATACTGACTCCTTAGTGTTTGAACCCTTACCTCCACTCAGGATCGTTGAGAGTGACGAGGACTTTGACCTCAACACCATAATAGGCTCAAAGTTCAACGGAAGTCCAAAAGTTCTGGCTTCCCCCGGGAGTAGTAACACGTTGCGGCTGTCCCCTGTGGTGCAGGTGAGTGTGGAGGACTGCTCGAGTGAAAAAAAGATCACAGACCTTCTGACAGGAGAAGCATTTTTGGGAAAGAAACTGACTCCTTCAAGTTCTTTGGAACTCCCCGAGCGACTGGAGAACATCTGCCACGAGAGCCCCATCATGACCCTGAAGCAGAAGAGAGACCTGCTGAGGAAGACACCCCGCGTGCCAGACACCTCACTAGATGATGCATTCGGGGCACTAGAGGAGGCCAAGGCCTCAAGCCCCTCCGGCAGAACGATCTTCTTGGACATCCCGGAAGACAGAGCCGAACCTCTGTCCTCACCGGAGAGAAGCAACGACGAGGAAGAGGATGGTGACGATGAGGAAGACGACGACATGATCGATGAAGCGGACAGCGAACTCAAAACGCATGACGGCGATGACAATGACGAAGCGGAGTTTAAAATTCAGATTGTTCCTCGACAAAGGAAGCAGAGGAAGATAGCTGTGAGCGCCATCCAGAGGGAATACCTGGACATCTCGTTCAACACTTTTGATAAGCTTGGCAACGAGCAGGACACGGACACAGGTGAGTTAGAACCGTAAAAAACTCTTTTAGCATTCTGGCAACATCTTTTTGTCATTCATTTACATGAACAGTTGTTAGACACACACACACACACACACGTACACACATTGATGGAGGAACTCACCCGACAAGTGTTTGCACCACCGTGCAGATCACAAAGCTATGTCCACCTTGGAAAAGCCGCGAGAATCTTCCTCAGCGCCAACACTTGAAGCCGAAATGCCCGAAACAAGCCACCGCTCTTCAGTATCTGGTAAGACCCCCCCCCCCCCTCCCCAAATTACTTTGTTTTATTTAAAAACAAAAAAAAAATGCTCTGCAGAGATTAGCACACAGGCTACACATCGGCTAAATTGTTTCATTTCATGATTATTTGGACTCACATTCGTTTTCCATAACACTCTGCTAACATTTAAAAGCAACTTGAAATTTATTTGTGTTGTGACCTTCAGCTCAGTACCGTCAGGTGAAGCGAGGATCTTTGGGCGCACTGACCATGAGCCAATTGATGAAGAGACAACTGGAGCATCAGTCCAGCGCACCGCATAACATCAGCACCTGGGACACAGGTTGTTCATTCATTGGTGTGACCTCATTAACCCCGATAACTAGTTTTGATGAATGCTTTTCCTGCACCGTAGGTCCAACAAAAACCAGTCTGCTCTCAGCGCCCAGCACAGTTAGCATGTTTGTCCCCGCACCTGAAGAATTCATTGATGAGCAGCCGACATTAATGTCTGACAGGTGAATTAAGACATTTTTTAATATATATGGCAATGGGAGGAGCAAAATAATAACAGTCTAGAGACGGCAGAAGTGAGAGTTTTGTTTCTGTTTGATGCTTTAGGTGTCGAGACTGCGCGGCTGTGCTGGAAGAATATGATGAAGAGACCCTGGGCCTGGCGGTGGTGGTCCTTTCCATGTTCATCCACCTCAGCCCTGATCTAGCGGCTCCTATGCTCCTGGACATCATGCAATCTGTGGGCAGGTAGAGCATCTCCCCCTCCCTGCAACCTCCATCCACGCTGCACTTAGATGAAGATTCGCAAATAACCCTCAGGACGTATGCATGATTCATTCCCGGAGTCTAATCCACTGATTTGACTTATTTCAGGCTGGCTTCCAGTGCTAATTTTTCTGGACAAGCTGAGAGGTACGACACGAAGCTGTCTCACGGAGATATGCACGATGAGATTAATGATTTCCGTGTAATTTATGTGGCCATTTCTCCTTGTGCTTTGCAGCATGTTGATCCCAGGAAATGTTGCAGGTGTAGCCAAGCAGTTCCTCCGTTGTATGTTCCACCAACTGGCTCCAAATGGAGTCTTGCCACAACTCTTCCAAAGCAACATTAAAGGTCAACTCCTAACACTTGAATTTGAACTTTACAGGACAAATCAAATTAAAACAACCTTCTCTCTGCAGATGGAAGTTTTCTTCGGACCCTTGCCTCCTCGCTAATAGATTTTAATGAGCTGAGTTCTGTCGCTGCTCTCAATATGCTTCTAGAGGTGAGCATTCTCCTCATTTTTTCTTCCAACCAGCAGGAGGCGCTCTCGTCAAAGCATTGGCAGGCCAACTTTGGTTCCAACCAGGCAGCATAAGCCCATTTCAAATAATTCCTCCGGGTATCCAAGAGAACCCGCCTTATTACCCTGCACAACTGCACCAGTTGATCGTTACTGCTGGGTTAAATAAATGACACAGATAAAAACCCAGTGAGGCGTGGGGACCCCATGCGAGCTATAATCTCAGCTTCGGTGTCCTAAATCCACTGCTGCAGTTCTGAGTATTGTGATTGAACAGAACTGAATGATCAGTTAAATGGAAATATAACAATGCTTATAGAATGGCCTTATATAATACTTGATGCATCTGTGCCCCCTCCCCTGCAGGGGCTGAACAACAAGAAGAGTCTGCCAGCAGGAGGCACTATGCTGCACTGCTTGGACAACATTGCTACCTTCATGGAGGCCCTCCCTATGGACTCCCCAAGCAACCTGTGGACCACCATTTGCAACCAATTCCAGGCCTTCCTCACCAAACTACCCTCTGTGCTTCCTCTGAAGGTAGCCCTCGACGCCATTGCTCACTTAGCCTGCGCCTGATATGGTTTGATGTGATTATGGCTGGAGAGAAAGCATGGCGCAGTGCCCTTGTCAGGTTCAATAGCACTGAGTCTTCAGATTGTAATTGATTTGACTCTGCCGCTTTTGACCTTGGAGGTCAAATTAAAGTGTCCCTAATCATTTTATCCTCACATGAATTTGATCCAATGTTATGATTATGCATTATAGTGGGGAAAAAAAAGTTGTAGGAACTTTTGTAATTAGAAAAGTCTTCTCATTAAAGCTTTTTCAATCTTTAGTGCCCCATGGATTCCAGCTTGAGGATTATAATTTGCCTTCTGAAAATTCCAACCACAAATGCAACTCGGGTAAGATCAGCGAAGATTTTGGGAGAAGCTCATTTATATAAATCCTGGCCTTGAACATCTCACCACTTGTGTCCCACAGAGCCTTCTGGAGCCTTTTTCCAAGTTGCTGAGCTTTGTCATCCAGTATGGCATCTTCAGCCTTTCCTACTTAGTCGAGTTGTGTGGACTCTGCTACAAAGCATTCAACAAGGTACATTAGTCTTAATTGTGTTTCTGCTCAACACAGGAATTGTTTTTTCATTTCCGAAAAAACGTCCAACGCAAAAGTCTCCATTTTGATTATGTTATTGTTACTTACACAATCTGAGTGAATGACTCGCAGCAAAAACATCTGATACCAGCTTTGTGTTTCTGCTGCCTTTCTGAAACTGGATAGGATCATTCACCCACTATGATTGATTTGTTGTTCCCCACAAAATGGCGCCGTAAGAAACAGATCAGGATGCAATAATCCACCATGATTTCTTTCTGATGACACAATGCAGTGCCTCAACTGTATCCGCCCTGGAAAGAGTTAAAACCTTTTAAACAAATTAGCTAAAAATGTTGACTTGTGTTGTTTCGGCCGCCATCATTCTTTCGGTGGTGTGCTACTTCCCTGACTCCGCAGACAACCAGAAATGTGGCCAGGCGTCACACATGATTAAATAGGCAATCAGCCAGTATTGATTAACATGATTAGTTGGTTTGCTGTTGGGTCTGTGGCGGCTTTCTGAGATGCAGTCTCGGGCGACGATGCAGCTCGGGCTCGTCTAGGACGTTTGGCCCCGAGCATCCTCAATCCTCCACCACTGTCAACAGCGCATGCTTTATGTCTCCTGCAGTATCGATTTTCCACACCCGCTTCAATTCCTCACCGGACAATATCCGCTTTTCAAAACCCAGAGTCACTATCAACAATTACTCTTGGAACCTGTCTGATATATTTTTTTAAAGGGATTTCTGGGAAGGGGTTCTCAACTCATCTCACCTGTCTCATGAGGTCAGGTTTTAAAGTTGTAAGTTTATTTTTTGGACTGAAGTTGGCCATTGTATTATGCATCAGTGGATGCTGCTGCAACTGGGCCTGTGGCTTTCTATTTACTGAAGGTGACATGCTCCATTAAGTTTTAATTTAAAGAGCTCAAGTGCGGCCGTGCAAAAGCCACACATACGCTGGAGATAGAAAGGAAACACAGTGGGTGTGTTAAAATAGTGGCCTTTTTATAATAGGATCATAAAAATAATTATTTTAAGAATCATGGGATCATGTTTACTAATTAAAAAACATCAAAAGGGTTGTTTTGTTGAATCATCTTTTGCTTGGCAACTTCTCATGTGCCCCACAAATTTTCCATCGGCAAACTCTTGGGTGACTTGAAGAAGGCCTGTGCAAAACCTTTGCAGTCGAGCACAATCTGAAAGTTGGACAGAGGTCAAATGTTGCTGAATTACAAGTAAAACAAAAAGTGCTTCGTCAGCATAATCAACCACTTACTCTATTTTATATCTATCCATGCATTTTCCATAGGATTTTTCCTAATTAGGGTGAACTGGAGTCTATTCGAGCTGACTTTGGGCAAGAGACAGGAGCTGATTGTCGGCTAATTGCAGAACACAAATAGACAAGTTCGAGTTATCGGTGAAATGTGGGTCAAAGAATCAAAATCCCGAAGCTCAGAACTTTGAATAGTTTCTTAAGGCCAAGGGGCGTGTCCACTTCCAAGTAAGACACATCCGGAGCGGCTTTCCATTCCTTGGGAGCATGCGGCCAACATAAGCAAGCAAGATGGCACAGAGAAAGAAAGGCAAAAGTGGAAGCCAAGAGATGACAGTGTGGTTTGTAAACAGGCAGCTGGGCTTTGTGTGGAAGGGATGAACAAAGAGAGCAGCCTGTCCTCAGGGAGGGAGAAGCCAGCCTGACAGCCTCATCCGAGCTGCCTGGGACTCGGGGAGGAGAGATCTGGACTGGCCTAAATCTACTCCTCATCCTCACTATTGTCTGTCTATTCTCTGGCTCCCTCCCGCCCTCTCGCCGCCTGTCCTTCCCCTTCTATTCAGCCTCACGAGTTGATGCTCTCCTCGCAGCATGAGTAAGGGAGAGCGATAATAGAAAAAGGCAGTCCTTGCTGCATGGCTACATTTACTCCCTTCTCTTATCTCCTCACATCCAGGAGCGAGATAAGTTCTACATGTCACGCATTGTGGTGCTGGAGCTGCTTCAAGCGCTCAAGTTCAAATCCCCGCTGCCTGACACAAACTTGTTACTGCTGGTCCAGGTAAAAAAAAGCACAGCAAAAAATCCAATGTTGCCATGTTTGATCAAATTTACTGCACTGTGGTGTATTTGCCAGTTCATTTGTGCAGATACCGGCACACGGCTAGCAGAATCAACCATCATCCAAAAGCACATGATCGCTACATTGCCCGGGGTAAGATTCTACTAAGAACCTCATTAGAATCGGCAGGCGGCCTAAAAATAAAATATGTGTCCCGTTCTAACAGTGCACAACAGCAGCAATGGAATGCATGAGACAATACATAAGTGAGCTCCTGGACTTTATTGCAGATATGCACACGCTAACCAAACTTAAGGTGAGTCTTATTTTGCATCACAAGAGCTTTTTTTTTTAATTTAGCAGAGGTCAATGTCCCCTCAATATGTCATTCAGAGTCACATGAAAGCTTGCTGCCAGCCGTTGCATGAGGACACTTTTGGAGGGAACCTTAAAGTTGGCTTGGCGCAAGTGGCCGCCATGGAGATCAGTAAAGGCAATCACCGTGACAACAAAGCTGTGGTCCGTTATCTTCCTTGGCTTTACCATCCTCCTTCCACCATGCAACAAGGGTGAGACTCAACTTAATTACAGTATTCTTTTTAAAAATTGCTCAGAATAAATCAGTGCAACAAAAAATGTATTAACTACTGTTTTATTTTGGGCACTAAATATCGACAACTTCTACTTTCCTGAATGTGTCACATTGAGCAGACGAATGGTGCCTGGAGTGTCATTAAATATTGATGATAATGGAAAAAATAGCATTGTCGTGATGTCATGAATGTGTTTCCTGCGCAGTCCAAAGGAATTCATCGAGTGCGTCTCCCACGTGCGTCAGCTGTCCTGGCTCCTCCTGGGATCCCTCACACATTTCGCCCTGCATCAGGGTTCCACTTCCTGTATGCCCATCCCTCTTGATGCTGGCTCCCACATTGCTGATCATCTTATCGTCATCCTTATTGGCTTTCCTGAGCAGTCCAAGGTTTGGCTAGAATCATTTCATCCGTTCAAATGATCGCTTTTATTCATGGATGCTTTTTCATGGACTCTCGCAGACGTCGGTGCTGCACATGTGCTCTTTGTTCCACGCCTTCATGTTCGCCCAGTTGTGGACCATCTACTGTGAGCAGGCGGCCGCCGCTCCTACTTTGCAGAACCAGAACCAGACAGAGTTTTCATCCAGCGCCATTCTGACAGGCCTGGAGTTCTGGAGTCGTGTGACACCCAGCATTCTGGAGCTCATGGCGCACAATAAGGTGGTGAGTGCTTTGCTTTCACTGACTGTCAAGTGCAAAATGTGCTCTTAAAATGTGGACAATAGAATATGTGAAGAGTCCTCAAAAGAAAAAAAAGATAACCTTTTTTGTTCTTTTTTTTTCAGATGGTGGAGATGGTGTGTCTTCACGTTATTAGCCTGATGGAAGCACTGCAGGAGTGCAACTCAACCATCTTTGTCAAGGTTTGTGAGAAATTTACATCCGGACTTCCCCCCAAAATAGATAGATAAAAAAATAAGAAAATAAATAAATAATAATAAAAATAAAATAAAAAAGTTAAAAAAATATGTACTTTGTGGGTTTTAGTGGGTCTGTCTGGAACATATTAACACAAAATAATGACATCATTTCTCCCCATTTATTTTTTCCCTTAGCTTATTCCAATGTGGCTACCCATGATACAGTCCAACCTTAAGGTAACCCCAATAAATATCATCAAAATATCCAAGCAAATTTTTCAGACTGTTTGAGTGGTTAACTCCCCCCCCCCCCTCATCAGCACCTGTCGGCGGGTCTACAGCTGCGTCTCCAGGCCATCCAGAACCGCGTGAACCACCAATGTCTGCAAGCTCAGACGCCGGGGGCGCCGCCCTTCGCGCTGCGCAAGTGGCTGCAGTGCACTCAATTCAAGATGGCTCAGGTGGAGATCCAATCATCTGAGGCCGCCTCGCAGTTCTACCCCATGTAACCTACTTTCTGCAATTCCGCTCTGAATAACCAAAAAGGATGCTCACCTGGGCTGAACTGCCTTTAGTTTGATATGTACAGTAGATCTGTGCTATTTACTGTTATGGCTCACTTGCAGAAGATTTCTATTTATCTGTGTTGTGCTCTGAATACAAATGCGTACTCACTCTATGACGTTCTATCTTTTTCGACTGAACAATAAAAGTTCTTTTTTTTTTTACAAGACACCTTGTCATTTACTATATTCAAATGTGACATTTACTTCCCTTACTCGTCCCCGCTCATATTCCAAATGTCCATTTTACCATAATGCGAATGGCAGCGCGATTAAATCAGCCCGCCTTGTTTACTGTTGCGAACCAGAGACTGGACCTCTCCCGGAAAACGACATGACATGCATTTAGCCAGCTCGCCGTCTCCGATTCTTGTCAGAACGTCCGTCACGCTGCCTCTCGCCATCACGACTCGCATCCATCAGGAGGCCGTGCGAGTTGCGGGAGCAGCTTCCTAACTCGATAAAACAGAGTTAGAGCTTGGAGTTAAACGAGACTATTTTGGTTAGAGATTCTCCCCCGCCACCGCACCCTCTACCAGCGGCGCCCCAGCCCAAAGTGGAGGCCTCCCCTTCCTCCCCTTCTACCAAGCAAACGCAATTACCTTTGGCATAATGTGGTTTGTTGTGATGGATCTTTGTTGTGAGGTCTAACTGCATTAGCCTGAGGATAACAGATGTCATGACAGCAGGGCATATTTGTCTCCTTTTTTGATTTCATTATCAAGCTTTAACATTAATACAATTTAAAAATTGAAGAACGAGAGAACCGCGTCATTCGAGCTGTTTGGGGATTTGACTTTTTATTTGTGCGTGCAAAAGAGGACCAGTGATGAGAGGTGTGAGTCAAATGAGTCACAATGTGACTAATGAACTCACACACATGCGCGCTCACGCACTCAGCCCGGCTGACCCGCCAGGCTGGCTGAATCAGGCTTGCAGTGACAACCTTGTCATCAAACCGCCAGTCCTGGCTCATCAACGCTCTCCTGCTGCGGGAGGGTGAACAAAAGTGAGACTGCTTTGTGTGTGTGTGTGTGGGAGTGCACAGGTCTAATCAAGTCAGGGTTGCATCTGTCACTTGCACTGGCGAGATCATTTTTTCTCAAAGCCTCTACAGGTATGCAGCACACCCTGACCCACCTGCCTGACGACCTCCTGGAGCACAGTGTGGCAATCAACTGACCAAAGCTCTCTTCAAAGATTGCCAAGGTCAGAACACACTTAGTGGTGGGAAATAAATTATAAATACATTACATTTATAAACAAGTTAACAAAACATCCCATTGTGTACTGTGGATGATCTTAAAGCTTGTTGAGAACGTGGCAATCTCTGCTGCCCCCGCCCAGTGCTGTCACTTTGTTTTTATTACAGCAAAAGGCACGCAGGCCGGGCCGGACAATGCATGAAGGTTTAAATTGCTCACAGTGTCCATTGGCGTTAGCGTCAAGCGGCACATCCACAGCCAGTAGTCAACGATGCTTCATTCACATTAGAATTCATTGAGTCTTCAGTGTTCCTCGGAATCATTATACGGGACATGTATGCAGCCACAACGTTAAGCACACCTACCTGATGAGACCTCAAAGTGGTGTCAGCTTTATAAAGAATGCTCTTTTTTTTTTTTACATTATCAGAGAGCAGTAAAATGTTAATAATATAAATTGTTATTGTTCATTGTGGAATTGAACTGGAGTGGTCAAATTTGAAGTTTAACCAAAAACGTTTACTTCAGAGTCAAACAACAGTACAGTTCTTTTATATGAAATCTTTAAATGGTGTCTCAGGTCATCTACTAAAACACTACTTTATTATTTAGCTCCATTTCAAATGTTGACTTGATTGCTGCCTCGGCGTTGACGTTCTCATTAATACAGCATGTGACCTGCCCATTTAGTCGTTTGTGACATAGCAGGCTGGAAAAGGTCTGCTGATGGCAGTTCATTAAAGATGCAGCGTGTGAGACAGACTTAGCACATGCCCTCCCCCACCCCTTCGCCCCACCACAGGGGAGCAGCCCAGCTCCAGACCTGCACCACACGGAGCAGACCAGGCACAGGCTAAATATAACGCTTCTTTTTAAAACCGCCCCACTGTGCAACAGCATCCTTTAAACATAATCAAAAGTACTCTGTTGTTCTGTACACTTTTATTTACAAAACTCAGCAAGGATATCAACGTATGCACATCGATCTGTCTGTTTGTTGTAATGCATAAAGTGTGTGTGTGTCCATTTGTGTGTGTTTGGAATATCGATTGCCATATATACATTAATGGCTTGTTCCATCAACATGACAACATTAACGAGTCTAAATGGTAGCACGTTGTTTTCCTTTGACGTATGTAGTATAAACATGTTCCTGTGCATGAATTAACAGTCCAGAAGGCAAATATTTAAATAGCGATATTTACATTCATGCATCCGTCACGTCTCTCACACAGTTTAGGTTGAGGACTGCTTGTTGACTCCTACCTGCGCATGTCTAAATGCAAGCTTTTTGTTTTTAACAGATTTAGCCGATAACTAAACTTGATAGCATTTTGCACACACGCATACATTAAATTAAGATGAAAAACTAAAAAGTGCAAAGCAGCATTGAGTCATGCCCCAGTCCAGCTCAGTTGTGTTCTTCCAGAAGAGATGTCGAGGATGCTTGTGACAGAACACGCACGCAAACACACACGGGCGCAACCTGATCTCTGACTATTGGCCGAGCGTCCTGTCGCTCATCGGTCACAAGGTCAGCCCCTCGGTTTCTATGGTGATGGAGGATGAGTCCTCGGTGACATACATAGAAAGATGAAGACTATCGGTGACATACATAGATGAAGACTATCAAATCCACACACACAACACTTCTGCTACAGTGGAACCTCTAAAATCAAATGTTCTTAAATCAATTTGGAAATTTGAGTTTGCATTTTTTGTTTTTTCTGTTATTCATTTGCATGGTCAAAACAAATGTGATGATAACCATAGAGTGCAAAATGGAACTTATTGCAGCATGTGGACAAGGGTGGTAATACAGAACGATCACAGGACTCGAGAATGTTTACAAGCTGAGGGAAGTGTCGAAATTAAACTAATTTGCTTTCTAAAGAAGATCAACATAAGATGAGATCATCTATTGATCTCCAGAGGGGAAATTTAAGTTTTGGCACAATATGCTACTGGAAACATTGCCTGTGCAGATTGTTATGGCAACAATTTGACTGGAACATTTGAATTTTTAATCATTTCCTCTGAGAGATGCATTAAAAACAGTTCAGAGGTCCACTTGTGTTCCGGAATGGATTGCATTGGACCTTAGAGGCTCCACTGTCCTTGTAAAGAAGAACGTGTACTGAGTTGACCTTTCCAAAATCAAAAGCGGACTAGCGTGCGATGCAGTATAGAGAAAGAACTTGCATTCACCGAAGCACACCGTGACGTTGATAGAAACACAAAGTCGTCAAACACAGAGACGAACAAGCAACGCCGTTTTCTGCATCGGTGTCTCCACGACACTGGCAACGGCATTCAGTGGCCAAATTAAATTGTGTATAAATAAAAAAAAAAAAGAAACTGCTGAGACTGTACAATATCCCTTTTGGTAGAAAAATAAATAGAGAAAATAAATAGATGAATAAGTATATTACACCGAGTCTTGAGAACGTGTCGATGGTGTCTCCTCTTTTTCGCTCTTTTCAAAATATGGATTTCTTTAAATTGCATAGTCATGAATGCACATCTCCGAGCCAGGAGTGACAGTCAGCTCATGCCCCTGCATGGCATCTGCCTCCAAAAAAATGCAAAACCAACAAAGTAGGATATATTATTTAAAAAAAAAAAAAAAAGAAAAAAAGTTGCATTCTCCATCAAAAGTGCATGCACGTTATTTATTGTGTGTGATGGCACCGCGGGGCCGCTCTATTGTCTGCGCTTGGATCGCACGCGTGAGGTCTGGATGTGAGGCAGACTGGCCGACAGAATGGCAGCCTGTCAGCAACACTTGCTCTTACTAAGAGCAAGTGCTCAGCCTGCTGGGATGCTTTTCAACGACACACATCGGGTGGGGTGGGGGGACTTTCATCCTCGCTTGCCTTCATGGCATTTCCTTCAGCTCACTGGTGTCCGGGGTCCAAGCAGAAGAGGAGGGGTTTCCTGCAACTTGGATTCTGGGTGAGAAGGGGGTGGGGGGTCAATGAGGACAAGGGGGCTGAAAGATGACCTGTCACTTCCTGCTCCGAGGTGGAGTCAAGTCTATACCACAGTGTTGTTTGTACCCATGGCCTTCTTGGTGCGGATGCTCATGGCGTATTCCCCGCGACTTGTCCCGTTCTCTTCCTTACGCAGCGGTTTCCTGACAAAAAACAAGGACATGATACAAGACAATTTAATCTCCAAAGGCCCCAAAAGTTCTGCAATTAAAAAAAGAATAAAAATCCATTTGTTCATCCATTTTCTATTTCATTTGTCCTCATAATTATCCTCTGACACCATTTTGAACTTCTAGTATGGTTAAGAAAACAGCACTTTTGAGGAAGATCAACTAATCAGACATTTTTGGGTGGAAAAAAAATCCAAAATCAGCTAAAGCTGATCCTAATCATTTGAATGAGGTACATTGGAGGAGTGAAACATAAAATATGCAGGATGGTGGCCCTCGAGGACCAGAATTTGACACCTATGGACTACATGAAGGTCCTTCAACATACTTGCTTGGCCCAGAGCTACATTGCATCAAAGTCTAATATAAAAAGTATTCATTTTGTGATGTTTTTGTAAAGCAGTTAGGGTAAAAGCTGTTGCAAAAGCACAATAGAAATAAAAATATAGCATATGTTGTATTGTCTGAGCATAAAAACTACAATTAGGTCAATTTTTCACAGAACGAGTGAGAAAAGGTTCTCATCATGTCAGGAAAGAGTGGAGCCAGGGCGACCAAAGGCAGCTGGAACATTGAAGGGAAAAGTGAGTTGGAAGGAAGATAGGTAGGCAACGAAGACACAGACCGGATAGAGACTCAAGGCCAGCAAACAGAAGTCCGCTCAGACACAGAACAGAATCTGACCGTGAGCCTCCATACAAGACCTGGGGGGAAACAGGACAGGAACACAAGGTGCAGACACAGACGGGTGACAACAATAGCCACCCGCAGGTAGAACCACACGGGCAGGGCTTAAATACACAAGGTAACAAGAGGAAGAAGGTGACAGACATTACGGTAACGAAGGGGTGTGGCTGAGGGAAGTTGGTCTCTGGCACGGCACGTGACACATCAACAATCACCAAATCGGTAAATTCACAAAAGCCGATCGGTGAATCTGAAGGGCTTCAATGTAATTTATTTCATTTTATTAGCAAATCAAGGCATCAATGGCGGTCAACATTCCATGTAGGCTAAAGGCCACGCCATAAAAAAAAAGGCCCTTTTGACTTATTCAAGTCGCTTATTTAATTTCCCCAGTCTCGTCGATGCCTTCTAATAAGGGCCTGTGTTCAAAGGTCACGTTTGCGGCAAGGGAAAGATGCATTGCGACGCAGGCAATTACCTCCTGTGACTGCTCGATGCAATCTCTCCCCTAAGTAATGACTACGCGTGCGGCTGTCCAAACAAACTGGGAATAACATCCATCCATACGTGAAAGTACCTCCTGGTGCAAAACTAAAAGACGGGACCAATTGAAGGCTCGGCTAGCATCATTCAATGAAGCTCCTTTTATGTGCTTCTGTGCTTATTATATTTGTCCAGTGTACTGTGCCTTGCTGGCTTATGTAACTCAAGAGACACATGTGAATACAGTTAGTACAGTCATTGTCCCGCTTGGCGGCGTACAGTGTCCTCTCCAGCCTTGAGCCACATCTTGTCTTTCTAAAGGTCGATCCAACTTTGACCCCTCCTTCTCAAATCAGTGTAGTAGCGGTCTCTTAATTTTTTTTAGACAACATAATTTAGGGAAGAAAACCCCATTTTGGTTTTCGCCTGCCATGTTGTCCTCTATGGTTAGTTTAATTCCGCATTTAGCGTGTTGGTTTTCCAAGAGTTTTTTTTCGACACCCCCTCACTCTGTTTGAAGGCTCTCCCGCTGTCGAGATGATTCGTCAGACCTCGTTTTCACTTTGCCCCCGTTTTGGAATGTGAATTTGTCACACCTGTTAAACCATTATGTCACTTGGCGCTGTCTGGGCTGTCACCACCTCCGCCACTCATGCACGAAACGACTTCTCAGGATTCCCGCTCGGCTGTGTCGTCCAAGAGAGTACTTTCGTTGCTTGCAAAAACTCTATCGCTATGACGATTATGATGTATTATATGCCATGATGTATTATTTATGTATCGGTTGTGCAGTTTGTGGATTTTTGAGATCTGCAACAAAAAATATGTTCATATGGCAATATTTTAGAAATATTGTATTTGTGTGAACTCAGATTTTATGAAAATGGCTGACACGGCTTTACTCTGTAATGTGCATTACCGGCAACTCAAGGTGTGTTACTTTTTTTTAAGAGCCCGCAAAGAGGATTTAAAGATTTGTTCATAAATGAACACCTGCATAAAATAAATATGAACAAATGTAGAAGATTTTCAGCCCTCATATGCGCATTTACTATTCAAGTTTGAGGTTTTTAGTGGAGCTTTTGGCTAATGGCTCGGTTGTAAAGAAAGAATGAGTAATGACGTATGCTTCCTTGGGAACAGATGCTTCTCGCCGTGTCCCCGCAGGACCCTGGAAAGCCGAAGACATATAATAGTCCAGCCCAGATGGGAAAGCACATTCTGTTTGTGTGGGTGATGAGTGGAGCATGGGACTGCAGCCATGGGAGCGGTATACTGATGGTTTTCTCAAAGGGACCAAACAGGCACTTGGGGGATTCTCATAGTTTGAAAACAAAGTCATTAGTGGCCATATTATATCTCACAACTTTAGATTTTAATCCATCAATTAATTTGAATGTCATTTCAGTGATTCAATTTAAAAAGTGACACTCATATAATATAATGATTTACGACACACATAGTGAAACACTTACATTGTAATATCGATTTAATTTAATTTAATTTAATTTAATTTAATTTAATTTAATTTAATTTAATTTAATTTAATTTAATTTAATTTAATTTAGATAGTTATATCTTGCAGCTAATAAACCCCAAAATTGACCATCTGACTGAACAAAAATAATGCACAAGAAAATAGAATAAATTGAAGTCATTGCAACGTTTGCCTTATCACATCGGGGGTCTCCAGAGCGAGTCATCTGCTTGTCAACATTTTTACACCAGATGACACCGACCCAGTTTTTTTTTTTCTAAAATTGGAACCAGCAGTAGGCCGCTGGCTGGCATTCCTCAAGTACTGATTTTTAGTACTGACAACAAATGTACTTTTTTATCATTCTTGAATTTATTGAGCTGCAACTGTTGCACGGCGCATTCCGACAATATAACAACATTGACCATGTTGCTTGAGGTCAGTGGACACTACAGATGAGGCTCCGTTGGACCCGCACCAAGGTTTTCAATAATGGATGCCGAGCTGTTGACACGTGCCAGGTGGCAACACAACACTTCACATGTTAGATGAATATTTGATAGGAAAGCTGTGCAATCACAGCACACAGTCCCGTTTGAAGTTTGGGCTATGGGTCGTAGTGAAATCAGGACATGTGATACGTGCTGTTTACAATTACCATCTGGAAATCATAGTAAGGATGGTTCCCAACTCTACAGAGTCCTCTGTAGGTATCTGTCATGAATTATTAGTTTTCAAAATGAGAGGCTAAATGATGAAATATGACATCTAGCTTAACATTTAACAAGTTTCTTGGATGTACTGCATTGCCCTTGAATCGGTCGGGAGCAGCTGCGGAGTAATATCCGCTTTTAGACAAGCCTCCCGGAGCGCTAAGTGATTAGGAAAAGCATCTCGCTCCATTAGCACGTCGGGCTGAGCTTTGTTTATTTTGGCTTTCTGGGTTGGCAGACAGCCGGGAGGGAGAGCAGCTTCATGTCTTTTGCTTGGGATGCCACGGCAACACTGAGAGGCAGCATGTGTCTGATCTTCCTCTTTATGCTTGCACACACCAGCCTCCCTGCTGTTGCTACTGCTGCTGCTGTGCACTCTCAATTGAATAGAATAGTGCGGAAGTGTTTTTTCGTCGTCTCCCCCCCCCACCCCCCTCCCGCCAGGCCCTTTGCTTGTGACAGATGAGTGGCAGACAAAGATGATAAAAAATAAGAAAAGGCCAGAAGGGCTGTGGCCTGCAGAACCGACTCTGCACCTCCTCGGCTATCTGAGGTGCTCTGGCGCTGGCCCTCGTCAAGATGATTTTATTTGGGACAGCCTGAAGCACCGAGGGCATGGAAGAACTATATATAAACTGGATATGGCTTGTTCTTCTCTTATTGGTATTGACTAGCATTGTTTTGAGGATGCATAAAAAAAAAGTAATTGGAGCCTCAAAGTCTCAAAGTGGAATTAATTGATGCTGCTGTCTGTAATCTTTGTCAGACAATTAACCTGTTGTGTGGCGTGTGTTAAGCGTGATTTTGCCTAAAAATGGTCGTGGCCTACAATTGTAAATGTTAATTAATGTTCATCATTATCTGAGATTGCAAATCCTTGTGCTCATCATCAAATTGGGCCCAGCATAGATTCTGCGGTAACCACAAGGTGGGTAACAGAGAAGCGAACAGTTAGCTTTTTCTCTTCCTACTACTACGACAACTACTACTACTACCATATTTTCCGGACTATAAGGCGCACCGGACTATAAGGCGCACCTTCAATGAATGGCCCATTTTAAAACTTTGTCCTTATATAAGGCGCACCGGACTATAAGGACACTTATTTTGGGAGAGGACACTTTTAGTTATTGATGGATTGTTGTGTGTTTTTGATGTGTCGGTCATCTCGAGTATGTCACACACTATAGGTGCTAACTTTTCTAATTGTGTGTGGGAGGGGTCTTTTAAATTTTTTAAATATAGCTTAATATTTGCAATTACGTGTTCGTCCTTGCCGTAGAACCGATTATCGTTCCTTTTTCATCAGCATCATTTATTCTCCCTTGACTTTTAAATGATTAGGGCAGCTGTGACAAATGCTCAAGGAAGCCCATTTATCCTTAGATTGCTTGTCGCTGACAAATGAATGCGTAATGAGCTCTGACTGGACCTGGTTTTAAGTGGCATGGCACTGAAGTCTGCATGCAGTCTGGAGCCCACAGGGCTTCAGGACACAACCCGCTTGCATGTATAAAAGATGTGGCTTGCAAGTGAATGACTGCGCAAATTAATTCATAAATAATGACTTGGGTTTGGGGATGGAGCCTGAATTGCAACAACACTTTTCTGCCATTGCTGCATTAAAAAAAATAAAATAAAATGGGAGCCTCTTGGCTACTAGGGTTGTGGGGGTGACTGGAGAATTGCCATAATGAATTCGTGAGCCAACTACCCATTACTTCCGCTGCCTGACTTTGCCTATTTGTTGTTTAGCGAAAGGAGAAATGGAGTTCTGCTGAGGGAGGCTCAATAAATATAACGTACAACAAAGCAGATATATCACGGACAAATAAAACCAGTCTGTGATTTAGCATACACATCTGGAGTTACACTCACACGGGTGTGTAAATATGTCAAGATGTTTATGGATGGTTGCTCACATGCATGCAATGGTAATTGCTGTGCGTATGTGTGTTTATTAAATGTCGGCCGACATTAACGTGTAATCCAGAGTGCGTGTGTGCGTCCAGCCGCCACTGTGAGATTCACTTATGCAAATAAAAAGCAAAAGCGTGTATTGCAAAGTCAGGCAGTCTGTTTGCAAATCATTACTCTTCCTCTGGGACATTCACAACCGATTCTGTGATTTAACCTTTGAACCCAGTGTGTCCCCATAGAGTTCTGATAGGGTCAATATTGCTTCAATCCTCACATGACATGACACAAATAGCTCATGTTTGCCTTGGTTGTTATTATCCAACGTTTGCATGACAGCGGTTTAAAGAAAAGTGACCACCGACCTTTTGATGGCCTTGTAGCAAATGATGATGGCGGAGAGAAGGAAGAGCGCCGAGGCACAGCCCACTGTTCCCAGCACGACAAAGTCCATGTCTGACCACCAGGGTCTCACCAAGGGCACCAAGGGTTCTGGCACTGGAGAGAAGAAAAAGCCCAGAAGACACTTGACTCAACTCTGAAGATCCTGGTTTGAGTGTTTAAGACTCAATGATATCCACAGACACAATACTATAAATCATTTAGGTTCCCTTACACAAGCACTCTTACACTACACATTAGTTGTGCGGGAACACTCACTTGTACGCATCAGCAATTTTGAGCATGTAATGCATCTATCTAGTCGCTCCAAATTGAAACACTCCCTTCAGTCAGTGTTACAATACAGCATTTTGTCACCCCCCATTGGTTCCCGTTTAAGGAAAGGCTCCGCTAAACTCGTTCCTTTGAAGAATTTTTTTGGGAGACTGTATTTTCCCCCATGCATATTCATCGCCTTCACATTAGTGCAAAACTTCAGGCCTGAGATGAAAGAATAGAATGATAATTAGGATTAAAGTTAGACTCCATCACATGAATTATTCATGAGGTTTCCACCCTTTTTTAAACAGTCTTGTAAAGGAGTTAAAACACACTAAATGGGCCCACTTGCATTTTTTCACAACATGGAACAGAGTGTGTAAAGGCTTTAAAGCACAGGTGTCAAACTCAAGGCCCGGGGGCCACATACGGCCCGCCACATCATTTTACGTGGCCCGCGAAGACAAATTGTGCATCAAATTCGTGTGTCATTACTAGAATTGCAAATTGTCTTTACTTTTAATCTTTTTTTTTTTTAATATTTGACCAGTTTTTACTTGTCTCATTTGAAAATGAGTTGTCAGTTTGTTTTGTAGCTTTTACTGTATATAATATGAGGTGCTCATACATTTATTTGGGTTGACAGTCATAATGGCCGTCCGAAAGAAGCTATGACGAAAACGAAAAAGGTTTTTAGTCTTGTTGACTGCCATAGTCAGTTCCAAAAACTGAACATTCAGTCAGCTGCTCCTGGCGGCGTTTTGAGCGGTGACCTTGACTACAATCACAAATTCTATGACTCCTCATTCAAGGGGAGTCCACTGGTGTGTCAGGAGGGAAAACACACACAAAAAAAAAAATCATTGGAGCAGATTGATGAAAACCTTTCCAGTGCTGTCTGCTGATGATGAAGTACTCATCCGCCCTCATGTAAAGGGCTCAGGGTGAGTGATTCTAAAGAGTCGCACTAACAGCTCACAATGGCTGCATCATCAGCAACGCCTGTCGCCCATATTTCAGCGCGCTGTTCATTAGCAGGGCTTGAGACTATGTACAAATCATATCCACTTTCAGAAATGTTATGGACTATCAGTGGATTTCAGACACAAAAACTGCTGCAACAGGCAACACACTTATCGCCTCCAGCTCAACTTCAAAACAAAAAATGTGTTGCTTCATTAGCCTCTTCTCTTGATCGAATTATCGCTAATTTAATTAAGTCATCTGTGTTTTAATCAGGCTGGAGGGGGGTCCTCTGGGGCAACCCTCGCAATGAGCCAGCGAGCTTGGCGGCCCAGCAAGATTTGAATCTCACAGGCAGCTGGGTACTCCCCAAAGTCAAGCCCAGCATAAATTAGCTCTGCTGTCAACATCCTGCTGGCTCCATCACATGCACGGCCGTACACGTGCAAAAACTCCAGAGGACGGATGGTGCATTTCTGCACGAAAGGAGGCGGGTCGCATGGAACCATGGCAGAGAGCCAGAGATGGCAAAAGTACTCATACACTTAAGGGTTTTCCTTTTTTTTTTTTTTTTTTAATCAAGTGCTAGCTAGCTTTTATGTTATCAAAGCAACTTGTTCCTTTAGCTTTGCTGAAATGGTTTTGATAATGTTCCCTGCTATTGTCCCTGTTGTAGGTCACCATGACTTCACTCAATCGGGAACTCAACCAAGGTTGATTTTTTTTTTTTTATATTGTGTCATCATCTGTGAAGTTTGAAAAAAAAGCCTATTTAGCCAGTGTAAGAAGTCGAAAGTACAGACATCTGTGTTCAGATTTCACTAGAATAACAAAGTCAGTTTGTGCCTGTCCCCGGTGGAAAGAGAAGCACAGATGTTGGAGTTCTTACCTGTGGCGCCCAGTAGTCGCGGGGGAGGCGGGGGAGGCGGTGGCGGGGGAAGTGGAGGGTATCTTCGACAGTGGCACGCCAGCTGGCACTGTTGGCTAACTTTCTCTGCCACGGTCTGTGAGCATGACCTCTGGAGTTCTCCCTTAGAACCAGGAAGACATGGGGGAACAAAAGAAAATGCTGAAGCGCTGTCGTCGCAACACACACACACACACGTGCTCGTACTCAGCATTCTCTCCCGCTGCTGTTGTGACTGGCGGAATAGTAGCACATCTCCAGCTGTAAGAAGCCACCCACCCACCAACAGAGTGGGCAGCAGGCCGCCCCGAGGAGTGCGAGTGGGTGGACTTGCAAACTCAAGCAGATCGCATTACACGTGAACCCTGCTAACAGTGCGTGCATGCGTGTGAGCAACAGCTCACCGTGTATCTGTAGGCAGCAGCGTGGGGGCACAGGTTACACTACTCAGCACTTGCATATGCCTACTGCACACAACTGAGATTGACGAATAGTGTCGGGGAAAAACACTCCATGTTCCCACTGGTGATATTTGTGTGCCATGAGCTGCGTCATCACCAACCTGACATGCAGAAACTACCTTCTCCGGCCACAACATTAGGTATACCTGCACGATGTATTTGAGCCTGTGAATGTGCTCCTAATTTTTTTGGGCTGCTTCATTTAGCGACGTGGCAAAGCCTTTATAAAGTTTTTGGGACGTTATCAATTTAGTATGTTTATTTGTGTGGAGAAGAAGTACTAAGAGGTGTTCTTAAAATTCTGGCAACCCGATTTAGCGATTCTAGAGGCAATGCAAGAGCTGCAGCCTTTGCAAATATAATAATGTTCATTTTTTTATACAAATTCAACAATGTGCCTATTTTTTGTGGTGTTGTTATTGCAGTGTGCACCGTTCTGGAATGAATGATATGTTCTTAATATTTTGACAACCTGATTTTAGCTGAGAGGCAATTTGTACTGTTATCATTTCAAAAAATTAAACAGAGCAAATATTGCTCTACATCCTACTAAGAGGTGTTCTTAATAATCTGGTTACATAATTTCCTTTACGATAGGTAGTCAGTCGTTGCAAACACAATAAATTGAGCAACATTCATTGTTGTGGCATCCTAAGTGGTGAAGTACTATCACACTGAGAACCCTCTCTTAGTGTTGAGTGGGTCATGTGACAAAAAATAGAAACACAAACACCTTGCGTACGATTAAATAGTGAAACACTTGAAGTCAATCATCATGCAAGTAAATAACTATGACATTAGAATAAATACCATGCAAAGTAAGCACGTATTTGTGAGCATTGTGATGAGACCGAATGGCTAAATAAGTATCCTCTGTGTAGTGTGTAAAAAAAAAAAAAAAAAGATGAATAACAAAGTGTTGCATGTTACCTGACATGAGAGTAACAGCAGCGAAAGAAGGCAGTGAGCGAAGAGGAGAGGCCAACAACTTATAGTGAATGGCATGAGATCTTGGAGCGACATTCCAATTGGCGCTCTTCTCGGCGATCCGGACGGATGCGGCATCCACACAGCACGGGCGTCAAGTGTTCGGGACACCACCTTCCTCCTCCTCCAGCGGGTGGGATCCTAGTCCAAATCGGCGGCGACGCAATAGTACCAGTGTCGATAGCGTAGGACGGGGCGAGCCGGTGGCATGACGAGCGGCGAAGCACCCAAATAGATCCACATCTCTAAAGTTGCTCTCTCAAGCGCGCTCTAAATTCTGGTTTGTGTTGTTGTTGTTTCGCTTTTGGGGGTTCTGTGCGATGCCTTACATGATCCCTTCCTCGGCTGCCAGCAGGAGTGCAAGTGGGCCACTCAAGCCGTGGAAGTTGAAGGCGAGGAGAGAGAGAGAGAGAGAGAGAGAGAGAGAGAGAGAGAGAGAGAGAGAGAGAGAGAGAGAGAGAGAGACGGTGCTGCAGGATTCCTCTGAACTTATCTGTAGTGCGTGCAGGGTGAGTCCGGAGGGCAGAACCGAGGGTTCGACTGATGCTGCCTCCTCCTCCTCCTCCTCCTCCTCCTCCTCCTCCTCCTCTTCCTCAGTTGGCCAAAATACAAGGTTTGGCCACTTGGGAGCATCAGTCATCCTAGTGCGCGTGCGTGTGTGTCTGTGCGTGCGCGTGTGTGTGTGGGTGCATGTACCCTTTGCCAAAAGTCTCCAACCAATCAACAATATAGCCTGTGCACAATGTGCGGAGTTCATAAGGATGACGAAAGTCAATTAAAGTCAAGTGGAGAGAGCAAAAGCGAGAGAGAGATAAATGGAGAGAGGGAGAAAGAGAGGGAGAAAGGCCTACTGACTCGATGCCTTGTGCTGCGTGAGCCTGCTTAGAACACTCCAATGTCCCAAAGCATGCTGGGATAAACAGCACTGATGTAACCTGGCATTCAGCTGCAAGACATGTATGAGATATTCATAAGATATTTATTTTTTTAAAACACACACGCACATGCACGCACACACACACACGCACACAAACAAGCACACGCGACTTATTTTAGACTTCTGAAGTCAACGCAGATAACGGCCGCTATTTTCATAGACAGTGCACGTGTGGTTGTGCATTAAAAACTAGCGCATCTTCATTTTCATGCCAGTGCAAGCCTCATTTCACTTGTTTGGGGATTTTTGCAAAGTGCGCTGCCATGCATGGTCTTCCGTTCCTCTTACCTACCTTTGGTACACATGAAAATTTGGCGGCTGAAAGTAGACCAAACTTTAGATCTGCTGGAAGCAGGTCTAATTTGTGGCGTAGGTGGTGTAACTTGATTTTAGAGAATTTGATCGAGGTGCAGGCAGACAGATTCATGAGCGGTGTGGTGAATGTCATCATATTTTCATTCATAAATATCACAACAGCCTATGACATCAGCTGCTCACTAGAAATAAACACAAAATAATTCGATGCATATCTAATTCCAGTACGATTTTTTCACATCAATTGTCTTGAAAATAAAGACTTATTCATGTATTTTCTAATTATCAGGGCAACGTTTCCCAGGACTTTTTCAGTCATCAGCTTGTTGCGTAACAATGCCGGCCAGTGGGGTTCCCAAGACAGTTATGAAATGATGCCACAGCCATTTAGTGTACGCGGCATTCGCAGTACAAATCAAACCTCGGTGTTCATTGTAGTGCTGCCAGCGACACAAGAGCTGATGGAAGGACGTCTGATCATCGCAGTGTGTCCTTATTGGAACACAGCTCAGCAATTCACACTTCTGGGACACATAGGTGACTTACATTTCATGAGCAAAAAAAAGTTTGGTATTGACATCTTTCCTCTTTTTTCAGGTTAATCTTAAAATATCTTTCATCTGACCTGCCAAAAAATGGAAATGGCTTAAAGGAAATTGAGGTTAGATTATTCTCTGCTTGTGTCACTTTTAATAAAGCCAGTTGATAATTGAGAAAGCAAAGTACAGGACAGCACTTTGAGGACGACTAACTGTGGTTTCAATAAATGCATTTTTGTAATATTACATTTCGTTTTTTAGGCCCAACGTGACACAAACAATCTGCCTTATAACAAATTAGCATCCAACTCTGGAGTGTTTCTTGCAGCCCAGTGTCTAAATATAATTTTTTGCTCATTTGCTGTCCTGCTGTACATGAAACTGAGCAAAACAAAATTTGAGCTTTGTTTTATTTTGTTTTTTAATGAATTTATGAAGGACAGAATTGGATCGGGCAAAGCGTCGACCCAGCGGTTCCGCTCGTCCATTCTCTCCTCCAGTCTGTCCCATTATTGATTATCTGACAAGACGAAAAGCACTCCATCCTCCCTGGTTTCTTCCTCCTTCTAATCTAACAAGCAGCCTCAGCATCTACCGTACATCACTGCCCCTTTTTTTTTCAAGTCACATAAGGAAACGTTCTTATTGAATTGCTTTTTACTATGCGTCGTTGCCAAGTCTTTCCACACCAGTGCCAAGAAGATCATTTGGTGATCACTGTACAGTCCAACAAAAGACAAATTCCTGATGCACTAGTTAGTTTATGTCTCGGTGTTACGGGTGAGGGTGGAAGTGGGGTGCCATCTTGTGGCGAAATGTGCACATGACATGCCTAAAATGCAACAATAAATTACTCCAATGCAAATGCTCAAATGTATTTTAATTTTCTTAAATTGCGCATCTTAAAATTTTATCGTTGATTGTAGGGAATTTGATTGACATTTTCTAGTAATGTGTCCATTATTGCAACCTTTCCAGTCTATCTCTGATGCGTGCGTCTATTTTAATGCAATGTCACAGAGCGATAAAAGTCTTATAAAAGCTTTTTCTCTTATCAAAGTTATGACCTAACTTCCATTAGGAAGCTCATAAATTGAATGCCTATGCCAACTTTTCTTTTTTTATCTGAGTTGCTTCTTTTGCAACAAAACACTTGATTTACTCCCAGGGGATCAATGAAGTGCTATTTTTAAGCAATGACGGTCCAGCAACTAAGAAAGGTAGCTGACGTCAATGGATGCTGCAAGATAAAAGATAATGCTGAGGCTGCTTTAATGTCCAAGCTCAAACTTTTTGAATTTGGACAATCTAATTTGAATCTACATTGTATGATACTATTAATGAATTTGTGTGGCAATTGCAATTATAACCAATTTTTGAAGCGATTTGGTTTTAGGTTCATTATGTACTGCAAGATGAATGAAGGCTAGGTTAATAGTTCAAGTAAAATATTTTGCTTTTTTGTTATGTAGCCACTGGATTATAGATTTAAGGTTGCACAAAAGTTACAGTCTTCAACAATAAAGGTCACATCCACTATCCATAAAGGTCACTTCCACTATCCCACTATCCAGTGCGTCCAGTGTCTTTAAGATTTAGTTTAAAAGTTAAAGCCACTTGAACTCACACAAAATTTATAGATACCACTCATCTCATTCTTTTGCACTTCAAAGTCTTAGGAGTGTGCGGACGGACCCATTGGGTGGAAGTCTTGGGGGAGCTCCCATTGTTAATTGATCCTTTTCAGCTAAACACAGAACTGAAGGCACGGAGAAGAAAAAGAAGACCAGTGTAGGACAATGGGGTCCCATTGCTTCACTCACACAAAGCACCATGCACTGGCTGAAAAGGTACAGACCAGTCGGAGTGCCTGTATTGACCTGGTTGGACTCTCCTCACACTTGCCTAAAAGTGATAATCAATCACGCTGTCAGCAGATAAAAGACATAAGTATTGGGACACTTACAGTACTCTCGAATATTTTTTTACTACGCAATAGCAGCTCCGCACATCAAGAGGCATGTCCCAAGACTTTTGCAACTCGGCTGTGTGAAATTCAGACAGTCCACTCAAACGCAAGGTGTCCCACACAAAAGCTCTGTCCTCGCTCCTCCACATCAATGAGGGGATGAAGGCCAATTAGCATTTCACAAGTGGGCCTTTCCTCCTCCTCCATCGCAACCTTCCCCGCAGAGAAGTCCTCCGCTCCTCCTGTCCTGCATGGGCCCTTGTTGTGGCCGTTGGCAGGGTGACAGTGCTCGAGTGTGCAAGCTTGTGCTATTGTCCACCGGCCAGGGGGAGCCATGGAGACCCCCAATAATATGACACAGGAAAATGTTTGCTGATGGCAATTCTATGGGCTTTGTCCCACTCTTTCTCCTTCATGACGACTCGATTTAAGTCTCTAAATGTTTGACTACAAATGCAGGAGTGCTATCCAGGCTCCCTTTGCCTTTGTCCCGCCGGGTTTGAATGAGTAATTCAGCCTTTGTGCCGCTCGATTGAGGGGGCAAACAGAAAGACAAGATTCTTGAGCGCTCAAGCCCCTTTCCATGGTTATGCACTCTTTAGATCGCCCCCTCCTCCTCCACCTCCGCTTCCCGCCGCAATTTGGAAATGCAAACGCAACTTTATTTACATCTATACATATTAGGCGCAATCAGTGAGGTCAAGTGATGTATTTATTTTTTAATGTAATCGAAAAACAACAAAAAGGTAAACAATGTTGTTGGTAAAGTGTTGAATTTTTTTTTTTTTTTAACCTTAACATCTCCATGACAACAATGTGCGATGGAGAAGAATTGGATAGCAAGGCGCTCGCAGGCTGATTGTGGTCCATTGTGAGGGGCCTGAGGTCGCTGATTGGTTCAAGGGAAGCACCGTAACTACAAGCAGTTTATATTCATTCAGCTTGGTCAAGTACCCCCCAAATACAGGCTGGAGGCTGCAGGACAGAGCCGCATCCACACAGCAGAGGTGAGTATTTATGCTATTATTTCATAATGAAATTAAATTGTGAAGCTGTGGTATTTTTTTTGTGGACGATAGTCAAGCAGTGTATATGAGCATGACTGACAGTTCTGAGGCTCAGGCCTTTGATTGGATTTGTGGGTTTTCTTTATGTTCTCCGGCTATGCCTCACATTCTAAAATAATACATCTTCAAATCACTGAAGACTAAAATTTAGGGGTGTTGACTCATTTTTGTCACTGATGTTTTTCCCATTATATACAAAGAACAAATGGATACTTTTGAAATCAAAAGTGAATGAAATTGTTCGATTGTTTATTATTATTTTTTAATTGTATTGTTTAATTGAAAAAAAAACCTTTAGAAATAATGTTCTCAATATATAGTTATAATAATGGGCATTTTTGGTATAAAATTTGGCACGAAACATGAAGTAGATGCACATGCTTCAGCAAGGCAGGCCACATAAAATGATGTGGTGGGCCAAATCTGGCCCACGGGCCTCGTGTTTGACATTTGTATGTGCTTCAAATTGTCCTTAGTTGAGAATGCACCCTTTAATTGTGTTTTTATGTGTCTCTTATCATCTTCAAGCAGCTTCTTCAAGATGGACTACCATTTTTGACATGGAGTGATTCAACAACAATTAAAAACTACAAAAGCATTGGATGAAATGGCAAATGCAGACAGCGAGGTGAGAACATTGCTGAATTTTGTCAACCTGGCTTCCAGCGACATCAAGGCGGCCTTGGATAAGTCGGCCCCGTGCAGACGCTCGGTGGACCACAGGAAGTACCTGCAGAAACAGCTCAAACGCTTCTCTCAGAAATACTCTCGAGTGCCGAGATGTCACCCGCTCAGGTCCGCTCAGTGCGCCAAGCCGATTGCGGGTCTGCAGGAGCCAGAAAAGGGCAACGGCGGTGGCTGCGTGCAAACAAGTTCAGACAAAGTGGCGGGATCCGTGGAGCAGGTGCCCATGAGGAAACGTCAGCTTCCGGCCTCTTTCTGGGAGGAACCCAAGCTGAGCAAGAGGGAGCACTCCCACTCAGGACTGAGAAAAAGTCACGCAGCCTTGATGGAGATGCGAGAACACAGGAAGGGAGGTCAAGATGAGGACGCCAAGGTCACGCTCTCCAGAGAAGCGCTGAAATTGGAGCGGAATTCTCAATACGACTTGAGCGTGTGCGCCTGCTGCCCTTTCCAGTTCCACCACCAGCAGCAGCAACAGATTCTCCACGGCCACATGGTGGTGCCCCATCCAGCTCTAGGACTGTGGTGCAAGACCGAGCCGGAGCGAGTAGAACAGCCGCGTGGGCAGACGATTCATACTCATGTGGTGGTCAAGCCGATACCCACCAAGCCCACCATTAGATCCCCTATCTTCAGCGTGTTTGGCTTCATTTGAAATGTAAACAAGACTAATTATGTTCATCTCAGCAATCAATAATGAGACTCTTCCTCAAGCACTTAATGGAATACTTGGGTCTATTTTGGTTTTCTCCTTAGAGGACTAAAATGCACTTCTTTCTCTGATGCCAGACAGTAAGTTGACAGGTTTCTATTCTTAGGATTTTTATAGACCTGGCTTTAAAAAAAATATACTCAAGGTCTCTTTCATCGTGAGAATAAATATAAATGTGAGTAGAATTGATTTTCTTAGTCACAGTAATGTTTGATACAGCCGCTTTCATTTCTTAAATAAACGATTCCCACAAGAAGTCCCGTGGGCTTAAGTGAATTTTTATCCTTCGCCGAGGGTTCCTGTGAAATTTAAATAATAAAAAAAAAAGACATAAAGGAGAGAAAGTCACATCACAGAGTTTATAAATAGACATATTATACAGACGAGATATATTAGGTTTAAAAAAAGACAGACAAATCGAAATGTACTTAATGGCTGAGATGCCAGATGTCATCTTAACATCATCAGTCCATCACAGTGAGGTATGTGATCAGTCTTCCTGGTAGAGGTAAACTCGAGAGGGATTGCAGTCTGTGTGGGCCCACTCGGCTTCGAATACTCAGTCTGCAAAGCTGACGCAATGGACGAGGTGACACTATGGAAAGAAAATAATTATTAATATCCATCCACTCTAATTTGATGTGTGTGTGTGTGTGTGCATGTGGGTGTATGTGTGTTGCCTCACGTGACTTCCTCTTGACAGCGACCCATTCGTGGCGGCTCTCTAAGAGTTGAGTGAGTTTGCTGCACAGCTGAACATGAGCGACATGCTCCAGCAGCAAGTCTATGATGGGTCCGGCCCATTGGCTCATTGTTGGTGTTGAAATCCATTGACAGAACTAAAAGAGAGGAAAAATAAAAGGAGAAGTTAAATAAAGTAAATATAGTGGTGGGAAGTAACCAAGTAAGCTTGCTTTATGACTGTACTTGAGTAGATTTAAAAAAACTTTTTAGGCAGTTTTTGACACAACATGAAAAATATATAGGCAAGTTTTACAATGCTAATTCAGCAGTTTTTTTTGGTTGTCAGTTTACAACAATAGTAAAATGTTTCGGTTAGACTGTCTAACTGAAAAAAAAATAGCATCAAAACCTGACCCAATTCTAGTTTGACCAGGGAAAAAGTAGACGACAGAACAGGAAAACAACAGTAGACACCAACAAGGAGGAACATAGGGGCAGGGTTTAAATACACAAGGTAACAAGAGGAAGCAGGTGAAAGATATGATGGGAATGAAGGGGTGTGTCTGAGGGAAGTGTGCTCTGGCACGGGCGTGACAACTCTCCAGTGTTGGCTGAAAGACTCACCAATTAGGCCAAAGTGAGAAAAAAGTGCTTTGCTGCCACCTTGCAGCATCCATAGGCAATCACAAATATTTTTAGCTGGGGGTGTCAATTGTTCATTGGGTGGGTGGGGTTCATTCTACTTCTACTCATTATACTGCAGAGTGTAAGAACCTTTGTCACCTTTGACCTAAGATGTCTCACAAATATTGTTCTTCATTGTGGTACCTGTGTTGCTTCATGTGCTGGTGCATTGCAGTTGAAGGGAAATACAGTGCCAAGACTTCTCATGTGGGATTGTTCTGGATGAGGACCTCTGCCGTATGAGCAGGAGAAGCAGGAAAGGGCATCACAGCCGTTGTCCAGAAGACACTTGAGTAGAGGCAGATTATCCATACAGAGCGCAACAACTGCAGGGAACGTGGTAGCCCAAGATGGGATTTTGGCGTTGATGTCAGCTCCTTTCTGCAGGAGCAGGGACACGGTCCTCATGCTGCCCTTCTGCACGGCTAACAGCAGAGGACTAACCGGGTCCAGGCCAGTGGCAGCGCCGGCGTTAAGGAGGACCTCGGTTGTCTCAACGCTGCCGTTGGCGACGGCGAAGCAGAGGGCCGTCGCGCGTCCGTCGACGTAGCGTGCTGAGCGAGCGGGGGCTAGCCGGGCGTTTACGTCCACGCCTGCTTTAAGGAGCACAGCTGCCACTTGCGGCCTGTTGTGCTCAGCTGCCAGGTGCAGAGGGCCGATGGCACTGTGCCGAAGCCGAGTGCGACTAGTCACAGGGACAAGCAGGGACACCACCCTAAATACAAAGGCACAAGGTCATATGAGTCATAGACAGTTTTTTTTTCCACATGCAATCGATAAATAAACTCACTCTCGGTGTCCATGTTGAACTGCAACATGCAGAGGGAGTAATCCTGAGTTAGCCATTTTATTTGCATCTGCATTTTTGGACAACAACACTGCCACAATTTCTTTGTGGCCATTTTTACTTGCTTCATGCAACGCTGTGACACCATCACAAGTCTGCATGTTTACATCAGCGCCTAACATGGAAAAAAGTTACAATTTTGTAATATCAATTAATAATCATTAATACGTACACATATGTGATTACCTTTTCCGATGAGGTAATTCAGTGCTTCCAAGCGTCCCGTTTGAGCTGCTACAATGAGTGGCGTGATGCTGTATGTGTTGGAGGGGTTAGCAGTAGCCCCAGCTCCAATGAGAATGTCACATGTTGCTATGTTGTTCCTTGATACGGCCTCGTGGAGGGCTGTCCATCCCTGAGCGCATCGCTGATTCACGGAGGCCCCAAAGGAGAGGATGAGCCTCACCATGTCCACATTGTCCAACCTGCAGGCTGCACAATATTTGGCAAGTGAGTATATAATTGTCATTGCTTGTTTGGTAAATAATGGAGCTACTCTACCTATGTACAAAGGGGTTTCTTTGTTCTTGTTGCTGATGTCAGGATCAGCTCCAGCCTCCAGCAGACACGTCACACACGACAAATGTTCACCAGAGACGGCAAGCAGCAAGCCTGTCTGTTCCTGCAGGGTGCGTTTGTCTGCAGAACTTGGATGTGCTGGAGCAGGAAGCAGCACATAAACCAGTTGAGGGACTCATTTGTGAACATTTGAATATATTTGCACAAGGTGATACCTTTCAGTAAGGTCTTCAAGCATTCAAGCTGTCCATTGAAGGCTGCATGATGCAAAGGGATCCAGCCTTCTTTGTTCTCCCTTATCAGACTGTGAGGAGAAGATGCTGCCTCTTTCTTAACAGCCTCTACATCCCCCACTTGGATTGCCAGGACCACTGGGTTAACATCCCTTGAAGGTAAATGAATATATATATTTATATATATATATTTTACATGACTTTCACTTTTTTTTATTGATGTATTGTTTACATGTTTGAGACAAATAAAATTCATGCATTCATTCATTCATTTATTTATATATACGTATATCATATACAAGGCAACTTAGAATTTTGAAACTTGAAAGATCAACCTGGCTGTAGATAGAAATAATATAAGATACAGTTATATTTTATAATATATACTGCAATGGCACTTTTGATCTTTATTTCTACAGATTTCTTTCACATTTTTAGGTTTTTATAAACTCATAATAAAAAGAATAACAATAATATGGCAGAGGTAATAACTATAAACAATGAATATTTGGTTAATTTGGAGTACTGTATATTAAAATGGTCCGTCATAATATCTTATCCGCACAATGGAAGCCATGCATAGATACGCACACGCGTTGAACAAGAGACTCACTCCGCGTGTGACGTCACGTTCATTCCCCTGCTGTCTCCTTGCAGTCTCGACGTTACCTCATAATCATCATCAGGATTATTACCGATAGATGATTTAGTTCGGCTGTGACGAAACTGCGCTAGATATTGGTAATAGCTGAATTTGGTCATCATGGCTTGACGCTGGGTGGTGACAGCTGAGTTGTCACACACGCAGCCGGACGGACGAGCGAGCTCGGCGGTGGGCAGGCAGAAAGGCGCGGAGGCAGGCGTGGTTGTGGTGGTGGGGGGGGATCAACTGTGGTCGCTCAGATTATTTTAGGCTCTTATTGTGAGGCAGGCTTCATCCTTATATGTCAGGACACTCACGCGTCCTCTGATAACATGAAGCCTGAACACAACACAGACTTGTCTGCCTCGCCAGTCATTTGCCTTCATTATTTGCATGCTTCCTTTACTATTTAAACACCCTGATTATAAAGATAAGACATTCATAACCATATATTCAATACATCACTGATGTGTTTTTCAAGAAAATAAATTATCTCATGATTTAACTTATTATTATTGTGAGTGCAGTGGTACTTGTATGTAAATATAAATATACAGTGATCCCTCGCTACTTCGCGTTTCGTTTATCGCGGCTTCACGACATCGCGGATTTTATTTCCAAATTAAAAAAAACATATAAAGGTCAAAATAAAACTTCTAAATTGCAGAAACATGTGTCTAACCTTTAGGACAATGTAGTATTGCTCCAAATGTTCGTTTACATTCCTTTAGAAGTCCGTTTTCGCGTGTTAGCACGATCGCAAATTAGCATCTTTCTGCTAACTCGTTAGCCTGCCCACTTCCTGGATTTCATTTATCGCGGGTGGTTTTTGGAACCAATTATCCGCGAAAAAAGAGGGATTACTGTGCTACAGTTTTTCAAGTAAACCGCAACTGAAGTCTTAACTTCATTTGTGTTGGTTCCCGCACAGAAAAAAATATCAGCCTGGTCAGGGCTATAGAAAGCATGCTTGCTCCTTGAATGACCTTTTTATTCACCTGTTATCTTGTGTTTGCATTTTTACAGCTATCCCATGTGACCCTGCATAGCTTCTAGGTGGCAAAAGTGCAAAATGTATATGGTGCAAGTGTTTACTTTATGGTTGTACAAGAATACAAAGACGTTTAATCCTACAGGCATTTGATATTTGCACAAACTGTGGCCATCTTGGGGCAACACACGACAACTAGTATGCAGTTGTACTCAAAATCGCACAAAAAACGAAATCCAAATGGCTTCATGAGTGTGTTGGTCTCTCATGCATTGCTCACCTGTGTACAGTGTCTCCTGATGTAGGGAAAAGGTCAACAGCCAGCCCGTTTTTGCCTTCCAGGTCCAGTCTCTGATATAGAGACCCACATCTGTTGACTGCAATCATCCCAGAAGTCCAGTCCCCCATCCACAGTGTGTCCTGACGGTTTGCCTACAAACTGGTGATGCAAGATGAGAAGAGCAAAAAAAAATGTGTGAAGCGTTAATAAAACAACAGGTCCATTTATGGAGTTTGTGCACACTCTTTTAAAATCAGACTACATTTTTATGAAAGCTCTGCAATGTGCCGTGGTTGACATCAGAGAGCAGCTCAGGCGAAGAGGACAGATACCTTTTAAGGACATGTTGAACTGAGTTTGCTCACATTTGCTGCTCCACAGGGAAAGCTGATGTGAGGTTATGTCCTGGTCAACTTAATTGCAACACTAAATGTTGTAGCAGGAGGTTGACATTTGACATTAAAACACATTTACTAAACATGTTTGTATCGCTACAAAAATGCATGTATGACAAAATGTATTACACACAAAATTTCAGCTTACCTCAGTGCCAGCGATCACTCAGAGTAGCTTCTACTTTCACGAGCAGGAGACAATATTAAAAAGTTCCTGTGATGAATCAGCGCTCGTCATGCACATTTGAGTTTCACAATTATGTCTGCAAAAGCATTTGTGAAATATGTTTCCTGCGACAAAACTGGAAGTGACATAAACAAGAACTTCAAGCGTGTCTATTTGCAGCTAGAGGAACTTGACCAGACTCACCACATTAATTGCTCAACCAGGATGAACTTTACTTGTTGACATGGTTGTGTCACTTCTTTTGACCACAAATATATTTGTGTTTTCAAAAGCACAATTATCTTCAGTATGTGACTAATGCAGAATTGATAAATAATGGCAAACATAAAACACATAAACAATATTTTTATCAATAGTGCTATAGTATAACAAAGATTTGCCAAAAGTAAATTAATGGTTTTTTATTTCTTTCATACAAGCTTGCAAGAATATTAAAATCATCATTAATATGATAAAAGGTCAGCAAATTGGTGCGATTTTTCTTCGAGCCCATCATCTCCGTTGAGGTCTTTCTTCTTGGGAGCCAAGATTTAAAGCAGAGTGTGAGCTCGTCTTGTTCTCCTTCGATCTTACGGAAGTCATTTGCATCCCCAGTGCAAACATCTCCGCCTCTTGAGGACGTTGCCATGACAACTGAGAACCGACCCAAGTACATTCCCTTCAGTCTGTCGTGGTCTCTGGGCAACCGAGCGTCGTCCAGAAAAAAAACATCCGGAACGTTCAGCGTTCGTTCGAATGTGGTCAACACTTGTTTACTTGCCATTAACATGATGACCAACACGTTTCCTTTCTTGGCGGACTACGAGCGGCTGAAGCTCAGAGTGGAGAAGAAGACGAGGAACATTTTTATTACTCAGCCCGATGACTGCAGGTAGGCCTGCTCCCCTTTTGATTCCAATCCCACTCAACTCACCCTAAATTATGCACAATGTTCATTTTCTCAGGAAAAGAGAGGAGAATGTGAATTACATACCTGTTGTCACTGAGGTGAGACGAACTTTTGTACTGCACGTGACCAATATGAATTGCAAGAAAATAGAAGGTAAACATGCAATTTCAATTTTTTTAAATGAAAAATAGGACTCAAAACGTGATATTTAATCAAAGCTTGAATGACAAATAAAATTTTTAGTTGCTCTTTTAATCCATATTGTTCTGGGGATTCTGGTGTGCGCACCTTGGCCACCAGAGGGCAGTATAAAAGAGCCATCAGCTCAGACTCAGATGTTCAGCCCTTCACAAAAAATATATACCTCTGAATATTTTCATCTAATTATTAGCTCATGTGCACGAATATTAAAAAGCTTCCAAAGATGTATTTTGCCGACCACCATTACACAGCAAGCAAATGTAATTGTTATTGGGTTGCCATTTAGCCTCCAAGCAGAATCCTCAAGATTGGCGTGAACACCCTACAAAAGACCTTGGTTCTGAAGAAACAAGTCGAGCTGGATGAAGTGAACAACCTTCTTGCACTCAAAAGAGAAGAGTTTAAGCAAAATGTGGAGGAGCTGGCTCAAAGAAAGTCTGAGCTGCAGATAAAATATCAAGAGGTGTGTTTACGGATATGCTACACATGTATTTACATCTTTAAATATTATTTTATTACCGTATGTTGTGACATGCATCTTTGCACAGACAAAAGAGAAAATACAGAAGTTTGAAAAGTTTCTGAGTGACAATGAACTAAAAAGCAATCAAGCTGTGCAGCAGAATAAAGAAGTGCAGGAGCACAATTTAATGAAGCAGCATGAGTTGGAGGAGCTGACTAAACAAATGCAGCAACTTCGAGCTAAGTGAGAGCTTTCACCTTTTTCGTGATGCTCAATATTAACTCCAGTAACATATTTATTCATTTCAATCGACAGGAGGCTCGTTTTGAAGGAGAGACTATCCAAATACAAAATCTACGAGGACTTTTTGATGAAAACATTGGATTATCTTCCAAACGGTATGTGAATATTTGATAATATGTTTGGGTTGAACAGACTCGCCCATGCATCAACTTAGTGCTTGACTTATCGCCAAAGATGTGTTTTGCCATTAAAATCAAGGACACAATTTATTTTGGGTAAACAAAATGAAAGAAAAAAGAAAAGAAATTCCACTTCCAACTGCCATCACTGCATTAGCTGTGCTGCCCTTTTTAAGGTCACCATGAGACCGACTCGGAATATGCAGTCATGCCCATCATCCGGCGCCATGAGACGTTGTGCTTTACCCACCAGCAGCTGCTGCGCCGTTTGGGCCGTGTGGAGGAGGAGGTGGAGCGGGGCAGGCAACAGCTGCACGCCATCGAGCGAGGACACAACTTGCACAAATTGGTTCGGCTTGACCAGTAACGTTCCCCATACGTGGGAGCTTGACCTGACCTGACTTGTTACCTTTTGCTTAGATGGCTAGTAAAGAACTTTATGAACTTCAGAGGGAGTTGGAGAGCTTGAAAGAGAAAAATAAGCAGGAAGAGGACAAACTGCTGAAGGAGCAAGGACAGTCCAGAAAGAAGGTCACACACAAGGAAACTCTTTGCAAACATTCAAGCTGCACCTTTAGAACACTAAAATAAAATCCCACTACATTTAAAAGAGATTTTTTTTTTTTTTTTGCAGGATATGTATATACTTGTATTGTTAGACAAATAAAGTTGGAATATAAAAGCATCATGCATATCATCCTCTCTCAGGCTGAGGAAGTAGGAAGCCTAATTTTGGCCATCAGCAACCTCGCAGAGCAGTGTTACCTGCCAGCGTATGGAACGCTGGAAAACATGAGCACATCCGTAATGATGGACATGGTGAAGGTAAGAAATTAGTTTGGTAGCTTTAATTTGAGTCCAACTAAAGGATAACTGGTTTCAGGAGTACCTCGTGGACAAGGCGGACACAGAGAAGAGAGTGAGGAGACTTATGGAGTGTGGTTCCCTAGCAACGAGTAAAACAGCTTTGACCGACATGAAAGCAAAGGCCTCCATGAGCAGCTTTGGCAGTAAAACGCAACTTAAAAGTCAGAGTAAAGTCAGTAGGACAAGCGATCAATCTAGTTGAGGTGGAGATTTAGAAAAAAAAAAAAACTGATGAAGCTGTGACGATTGATGTGTCCTAAAATATTAACTACTGTGAAAATGTTAAGCAATGGTATATTTAACTATTGTATTTTAACAATAAAGTCAAACGGAGTCATAAAAGCTAAAAGGTTATGAAGAAAATATTTTTGTATGTGAAATGATTCAGTGTTTTGCTTGTGAACTACCACACTATTTCCATTCCATGACAATTTTCTCCTTTTATTTACATTATATATCTATTTGTAACTCAAAAGTGGTCATATTTGTATGCATACAAGGTCAATTGCACATTTGCAACATTAGGCTTCTTGAAAGGCCCTTTATATAATGATGTAAAACAAAGCTGTAGTAAATACAGTCAATCCAACCTCGTTATTATTATTATTATAATTATTATTATATTGTTGTTGTAGTAGTAGGTTTTTGACAGGTGAGAATGAGCTATAATAATAATAATATATATGTATATAATAATATATAAAATATAATAATAATAATACATTTTATTTATAGGGCAAGGTCGATATAATAATAATATAATAATATTGACTGGGCGGCCGTTCTGACGTGTCACAGTAGTGGGCGGACACGTAGAGGCACCGCGGCATTTTCTCGACTCCTCAGTTAGTCCATTTACTTCTGCTTTCATCCGGACCAAGGTATTGTTAAAAGCTTCTTTCTGAAGCCTTAAATATTAATGTAAAAATTATTGATGGGAAGTCATTTAGTCGTCTGTTTATTTTCAAACTAAATGGTGTGATTGTAGGGAGGCACCACACAAATACTTTAGGGGCATCTAGGTTCTTAAATATACGCACCAAATATAATTCATAGGATTAGGAAAGAAGAACCCAGCAGGATATATTCAATTGTGACGATAAGAACTAACAGTAAATTTTGTAATTGAATAAAAGTATGAATAACAAAAAACTAACGAATTATAAAACCATTGTAACATAAAAGATAACCATTATCAATAATTGTTATCAAAAAAAGAAATAAGACATCTAATACGTGCTTTATACGACTACGTATTTAGAAATTAATTGGGGGGGGGGGGGGGGGGCAAGACCTTTCAAGTGCCTGTATAGTGATGCCATCTCATGGACAATTTTATTTACTTCACTCTGGAAGAACAGGATCGTCTTAAAATAATAATAAAAAAAACTGTTTCTATTTCCAACCCTATATTGTGGGAACTAAATGTTTCCACGTCAAAATAACAAGATTTTAAATTGAAATATAACCAAAATTTAGACTTACAAAAATTGTTATTCTTTAAGCCTGGATGCTCTTTGTGCTTTCTTTAAAAGGTAAAAGACTAAGAGTGGAATGTGCTTTGTTTAAAAGTTAGACTTTGATCAAAGAGTGAGAAATAAGGGCCAATTTAATTGAATTGTATAATTGTATTTTGAAGCACATTCTGTGAGTCTGTTGTCCTCCTGCACTTTAACATTTTTGTTTCTTCACACTGCAGGAATAAACGCGAGCCACCTTTTTTTACTGGGCATCAGATCACGACCCCGGCTAGACTGTCTTTGCAGGAGCCATGGCCTCAAAAATTGTAGATGAACTCCGCTGCCCAATGTGTCTGAACATCTATAAAGATCCTGTCATGCTGAAGTGTACCCACAGCATCTGTCGTCTATGTTTGAGGATGTGGTGGGAACAAAAACAAAATAATACGTGTCCTGTCTGCAGGAACAAGTGCCATGTAAAAGATGTGTCTTTGAACTTGATCCTGAGGAATGTGTGTGACATCTACACAAAACACTTGCCAAAGCCCGAGACTATCTGCAGTCTACACGACGAGGAGTTGAAAGTATTCTGTCTGGACCACCAGGAGTGTATATGCCTCATCTGCAAAGAAGCACAAGTCCACGTTGGCCACAAGTTCTGCCCCACCGATGACGTTGCGCAAGATCACAAAAAGAAACTCGAAAAATTCCTGGAAACCGTCAAGGAAAAACAGCAAGATTTAATCAAAGCCCAAAACAACTGCAGTGAACAAGCAGCGTACATCAAGTTCCAGACTAAGGAGGTTGAGAAGAAAATTAAAATGACCTTCAAGGAGCTTCGCGAATTCCTGCACTTGGAGGAGGGAGCCAAATTGGTTGATCTAATGGAGGAAGAACGAAGAAAGAGCCAGATGATGAAAGAGAAGATTGAAACCCTCAGGAAAGACATAGATGCTCTCTCAGGCATAATCCGAGCCACAGAGCAGCAGCTGACCTTGGACCACATTCTCTTCATGAACAACTACAAGACTGCAATGAGCAAAACCCAACAGCTGCCTGACCAACCCAAACCATCTCCAGGAGCTCTGCTGGATGAAGCCAAACATCTGGGCAACCTCAAATTCACTGTGTGGGAACAAATGAAGAAGATAGTATCCTATAGTCCCGTGATCCTGGATCCAAACACGGCCGCCTCACAGTTAAGTCTGTCTGAAGATTTGACCACTGTGAGTTTTAATGGCTGGCAGCAGCTTCCAGCGAATCCAGAGCGTTGCAAATCCTGGAGCCGGGTCCTCGGTTGTGCTTTGAATTCGGGAACACACGTTTGGGATGTTGAGGTGGGAGACTGCACAGATTGGATAGTAGGTGTGGTAGGGGGCGACTCGTGTTTACCACATAGCAACTTTTTATGGGGCATTATATTTCATGACAACAAATATGAAATTTTGTCACTACCATTGAGAAAGAAGGATCTGTCGGTCAAAGTGAAAGTGCAGAGGATCCGAGTTCATGTCGATACCAACGCAAGATCAATTTCATTCTTGGATTCTCTTACAAAAACTGAATTATACACTTGGAAGAACATTCCTAATTGGCCAAACTTGTATGGGAAGTGGATGATCTATCCTTATATTACCACAAATGACAAAGTTCCCCTGAAAATAATACCACTTACCGTGTGTGTTACGACTCAAATTTAATCATTTTCAAAATGACACAATTTTTTGTGTCATTGTCACCGAATTTCATTTAGTCATCCTGAGGCTTTGAACCATAAGAAAAAATATTGAAGCCAAAGGCTCGCCACTAGGTGTCAGAAAATATCCACGTTTTTGCTCTTACTGTATTTCGTTTTTGAAAGTGTAATCAAATTTGTGAAAAATATTGAAGAAAAATACGGTGTTAATTAAGAAATAGATTGTCAGTAATTAAATGTTTCATTTATTTTACTTTATTTAAAAATGGAACAAATAAATAGGCCATTGAATAAATGTCTCATTGTTTTACTTATTAAAATACGGAATGAAATATTTACAAGGTATCTCCATATCTATTGTGTGGTGTAGGACAGGAAATGATCCACCTCAAACTGGATTCATTGTAGTCGAACTGTAATGGCTTCCAAGCTATTTGTGATGTCATTTGTGATAATTTAACAACATTGTCTTTCTCTGCAGCTGTAGAATTTCTTTGGCTACTTGATGGAACGCTTCACCAATGTCGGCTTATCTCCTGCTACTTTCTCGCAGAACACATACTTTGATTCAGGAAGTTAATATCGCACAGCTTTCACAAAAACATAAGCCGCGATACGGAAACGGAGTGGTATTATTGCTACAAAAGTGTTGAGGTGCCCGACAGCTCCACAAGCCTTTCCCATGACCTTCTGTGGCGTGTCCAAGCTGGTGGAGGCCTTCAAGCACAGATGGTCACATGAAGCAACGACAACACAGTCGTCAAAAACACATTTGGCTCTCAGAAAAAAATAATATGATTTTGTTTCTACGAGTTGCATGGTAAATTTGAGATTGACCCTCAGATGACCCATGAATCAAGGTTTCTCTTTTTTTTATCAATGGTATGCTTGAGTGAAGTGGGGAAAATTCCAGAGAGCAGGCAGGTACTAACATGTTCGCCATGTTCTGCAGTTTCTTGGAGAGACTTGAAGGCTGCTGTGAGAATTCCGTCTACCATATGACCATACACGGTAATTAGCTCCAAGCTTCACCTTGACAATGAGTGACCTCCTCAAAGGCTGAACAAAAGTGAAAGGTTCATGGAGTTACGCATTTATGCTTCGCCAGTGGCTCAGTGCCTTAAAAGCAGCTCAAAAAATATTAATTTTATTTTGTGTATTATGATTCACTATATAGTTGTACCTAATGAAGTGTCCACTCGGTCAGTGAGTTCACAGCCAGCCAATCACAAGTATTCTTCTATCTTGAAAACAAACCTCAACTCGTCACTTCTTTCCCAGATATGAGCTTTCCGCTCATGTTGAATGAATGAATGAATGAATGAATGAATGAATGAATGAATGAATGAATTAATGAATGAATGAATGAATGAATCTTTTCAAACATGATTTAAAAAAAAAAAACAATAAAAAACAAACAACAAAAAACAAATCACTGTTCAAAAAGGAGTTGGAAGAAGCCTAGGCTAATCATGTCCTACCCCTATCCATCACTTAGTTCCAAGTGAGAAGATTAAAAATACAAAAGAACAAAAGAAAAACAACAAAAACATCTTATAATCCAAAAGTTTAACAGTAGTCACCTTCATTTTCCTCTTTTTGGTAATTTGCATTCCTTTATACATTGTTTTAAATGTTCATAACTTTCACAGGAAGACTCCTTCATTTTTGCGGTGACTCCCCTTTTTTGTGTGTGTGTTGTAAAAGACGCTTTATTGTAAAGTGTTGAAATATTTGAACTTTGGTTATATTGTTTTTATTACTTGAGATGCATGACAAGGAAGTAATATGTAATATATCTTCTTTGAGGATTAGACTGTTGATAGATTGTCTCGTGTCATCTCAAGTGTGTGGATCTCTTCTTATATTCATGCTTCTCTTTAATACACAAATCTGACCTTTGGATTTGTTTACGGCGCACACTGGACCAGTTGAGTTATACTATTGTAGAAGAAAAAACTACAAAATACTGTTGCAAACTAATCTCTTTGTCAATCATCATGGTGAATCAATTGTAAAATTAAACAGTCATTTTTATTCAAACTTCACTTGGCCTCAACTGTAATATGTTACTAACATTGATTAATGATTAAGGCCTTCCTCCAGTGTGGGCACCACACTTGTGCAACCATTATTTAATTTCAATTGTTTATTTCGACAATGTTGAAGCATGAACTTCCCACACTGGTTGATACATAGCACAGGTGTGTTTCCCTTGCTTGGACAGCTTGAGCGGAAATATCAAATCCTGTGTGGCTCTGTATTTGACCTCCTTATCTGCACCAGCGTGAAACCACCAATGTATTTTTGGCTCTAGCCACCACATTTTTTTTTTTTTTTATCTCCATCATTTATTTGTGTTGGCTTCCCTCACTGTCAGATTTTAACATGGTATACAAAAAGCACCCCTTGTTGCCAGGTGTCTTATTTCTTCCATTGACTTTCCGTCCTTGAGCGTCACCTGCAGAGGGGGATAATATTGTTCGAGTATTTATCAGTGTAGATTTCTACATTTCATGTTTTCCCTGGTCATCCTTGTGCAAATATGGGAAATTTAGTTTAATTTAATTTACCGTAGTTGTCTAAATGCATCCAAAACACATGCAATTGTATTTTGTTATTTTGAATGATGTCTTGTACCATATTAGCGTAGCGAGTCGTCAATCGATGCGATCATTTTGAGTGTCTCTCAATTTTCATCCACTGGTGTGAAACTTGGTGTGAAGACTCACTTTTGACAAAAAAAAAAAAAGACTGAAGAAAAGGCCATATTTAGGAAACACTGAATTTAGTAACTATATCCGACTATCATAAATGGACCCAAAAAAGTTTCAAAATGCCAAAAAACACTGCAAATCTGTCATTTTGGTTTGAAGCGACCATGTTAAGCGAGATAATTTATTTGCTTTAGTTGGCCGCATGTCCGGCCTTGAGTTTGACGCTGTGGAATTATCTTTTTTGATGTTGTTTTATTGGGGCCTCTACGTGCACTGCAGAGCTTGTGGGTGGTTTTGCATCTTCGACTGTTAATTATCGCTTCCTCTCTTTCAGTGTGTTGGCTCATCCTTCACGTTCTCTTTCACACAGACCTGGGGACAGGACAACAATGTTAAACATCTCAAGGCCAAGCAACGCTTCAGGAAGATAAAAAGGCAGTTTTCCCAGGAACTGACAAGCACTACCTTGTGCAGCATCCTCACGTCTGGTCACTCCGAGTGCCACCTGCCACCGCAAGAAGCCAGCAGCTGCCGCCACTGTCATCCTGTTCGCCCGTCGTAGTCCATCCGGCCAGACACCTGAGATGGCCTTCACCTCCGTCGCTGTGATAGCACTGATGTGCTCCTCCGTGATGGCAGCAATTGTCTCGCAGCCCAAGCAAGAAGATGCGCTGCCGCAAGACTTCACCAGGTGAGGCTCAATGAAAAAGCATGTAGTTAGACATTTTAACTTTGTTGGATCTAATGTAACATGTGACCACCATGACAGCATAATCTTAATTCTACTTATAAGACAAAATATTAACAAACAAACAAAACAATAAATCAAATTAATATATAATATTGTATTTTTCGTTAATATATTTTGAACATTTTTGTGAAAATATCTATGACCTGATGTATTGATGAAATATTGAGTATTTGTACTGTAGTTTCTAAAATACATTTTAGTTTTGTTTTACTAACATTTAAAACTTATTCTTGCATTATTTAGTTATGTTTATTTTAGTTTCAATTATTTTTTTGTTGTATTTGTAGTTAATTATATACTTTACTTTTTATATGGTCATTTGTGGACAACTCATTTCAAACACATGCACAATATTTTAATTCATATTTTCTATTATAATTGTCATTTTTATGAATTTAACAAATTGTATTTTATATATATATATAAAATATTGTATTTATATATATATATATATATATATATACACACATTTATAATTTTAGACTTAAATCATTTTGAAGTTACTTTTACTGTTTGCATGCAGGTGCCATGGTGAGTCCTTGCAGTCCATCCGAAAGGAGCTCTTGACTGCTCTCAACCTGGAGACCGAACCACTGTTGCCCAAGGGCAGCAGGAAGCAGTGGAACGCAACTGCTGAGCGACTCAGGAGGGCTGTGGCAGCAATGCCAGGTAGAACTGGAGTGCAATGCAGACAACCTGAATACCAGAAACTTTAACGCCCATTTTCTTCCATAGTCTCTCCCGGCTCCTTCCCTGATGATGGCCACGATGCCTCAGGATGCTGTGGCGAGACCTTAGAGGTTTCCATGACAGGTACACACACACATTAAAAAAAAAAAAAAAAACATACAAATATTGATGGCAATGATAAATGGAATATGTCCTTCATGTGTCTCTTGGCCCCAGGTGGCCAAGGCAGGGACACCAGAAGGAGCAGCACATTGATTTTTTAAGTAAAGCAAAAAATATGTTGCAAAATATATAATTTTTTTCTTGATTTGTGTCTTTACTTTGTTTTATTGAGTGCAATATAAATGGCTGCTATTGTTCTTCTGAGTTGGAATTAAATGATTTGGGATTTTAGCTAAACAAAGATGTTCACTGTGCTAATTCCTTGCATGTTTTTCGTCCAGATCTCGGCTGGGACAATTGGATGATCTATCCTGAGCATGTCACCTGGATGCACTGCGCCCCCTGTGGCTACAGCGCGTCGTGCAGGCCTCAGCCCAACGTCCTCCAACGTGATGACTTGCAGGTCTGTTTGCTACAGATGAATTTTATTTGCTGCCTGTTGAATTAAAAAGTCATTTTAACATAGATGAATAGGTTATTTAGATCCACTGTATAGGAATAAATAACAGCCTTCATGCATAATTGTTGCATCTCAGTTTTGTAATTCGAGATATTGTTTAATACCACTCTTGTGTGTTCCTCTTTCTGCAGGTCCAGGCACCATGTTGCCAGCCCACCGCCCAGAAAAATGTGCCTGTCGTGTACATGGACGAGTGGAACACCATTGTCATCACCTCCATGCCCCTGACCAGCCGCTGCGGCTGCTTGGGCATCATTCAGCCTCCCCAGGAGTAACAATGGTCACTTGTCGTGCAGCACACTTCCTACACTCGAAAATGCTCAAATAACTTCAGTATATTGCCACAAATTTGCATTGTAAAAAAAAAAAAAAAAAGTCCTTTGCCAAGAAATTGATAAGCAATAAAATAGATTACAACATCCTTCCATTCTCAATAGCGCTTATGCTGTTCAGGGTCGCATGGTGTTAGTAACCTTCCTTCAATTTTCTGCAATTCAGTTGAAAAGAAAAAAAAAAAAACAAAGCTAACAAACAGTGACCATATAACTGATTGATTGGTTTGATTTCTTTATACACTGAGTGCTGAACTACGTAAATTGTTTTTGTGACTGGTTCTAGTTCTCACTTTTTTTAACATGGTTACAAATATCACTATTTGTATTTTTTCTTTATATATGTATGCATGTTTATATATTCATAGCACCTCAATCTTCATATATGCTGATGACACATTTCACTTTGTTCATAATTTGTGCTGCCATTTCATGTTTAATAAAGGCATAAAGCCTCTCAAAATGACCTATTTTGTTTGTGCAGTCTTTGTAGATTATTTATACAAGTTTTTTGTAGTTATGCCCCTCCAGCATTTTATTATATAACGTTCATAAATAATTTTCTCCTGTTAAGCACCCTTTTAGCCCAGGAGAGAGAGAAAAATCCCTGGTAGCTTTAATTGCTTGTTTTTTGCCACAGTAACTTTGGACTTGCTTGAAACGTATGACTTGCATATTTATGACGTAAATTCACCTCAACTTTAATGTATCCTTGAAAAAAATACAACATGGGGTAGGACATGACGATGTCGTTACCGTCCGAGTGTTATAATAAAGATGCACTGTACCTTTAAGACACAAACACGTGGTACTCTCATACAGCACTTACTTCCGTCAAAACTAAAAACAAACCTACGGAAGCGGTCGTTGAACGCTATACCCGTGATGTACTTTATCAGCAAAATCTAAAATAATGTCACGTTGCGAAGGAGCATAACGAGCTCGCCGTTCGAAACTGCAGGTTTTGCGATCGCGTTATCTTCCTCCGAAAAATGGAGGCTGGCACTCTGGTGTCTGACAGAGAAGACGTCTCTGTGCTCTTCGAACAACAAAAACATTCCAGAAAATGTCAAGTAGGTTACGTCGCAGCTGGTAACGCAACTATCAAAGTCATTTTTTTTTTTTTGTGTGTGTTTGTTAAATCACTGCTGTGCTTCTTCAGGAATTGAGCGGCTTGTTCTCCTCCGTGAGGAGAGTGCGAGGCGATGGAAATTGTTTTTACAGAGCCTTTTGTTTCGCCTATCTGGAGTCACTTCTGCACGATGTTAAGGCTTTGCAAAGGTCTCTATTATTATTATCATCGTTAAAGAATACCTTTCTTCTTCAACGAAATCTTCTGATTACGTCTTCTGATCTCAGATTCAAGGAGAAAATCATCACGACCAGCGAACACCTCGCCTCTGCAGGATTTGACCAGAGTTCCTTCCAGCTCCACTTGAACACAGTAAGTCGTCTTTTTAAATTATATATTGAACCCATAGTGATATTGAATTGTCTCCACTTAAACAGGTCCTCAATGTCATCGAGCATTGCGAGGGCAGCGAACGGGATGAAATGCTGTTCAGGTTCTTCAACGACCGCATGACGTCGGACAGTGTGGTGCAGTACCTGCGCCTGCTCACCTCCGCACACCTGCAGAACCACGCAGATGATTTCTGCAATTTTGTAGAAGCACCCAGTCTGCAGGTCTACTGTCATCAAGTTAGTTGCTGGCCCATAATGCACAAAGGCATCAAACTCGGGAACAGGAGCGAGCAAACGTTTGTGCTCGGAGGCCACATTTGTTTTTTTAAAATGGACATTACTTTAAAGTAGAACTGCAAAATTAAATAATACATGACTCTCAATGATAAACTCAGCTGTCGTTATATGGCCTCCGTGCCATAGTAAATGATAAACTTAGTTGTCGTTATGTGGCCCCCGTGCCATAGTTTGTTCACCCCTGCTCTTTGGTGTATCTCCTTAAATTAAACTTGTTTTGTCTTTGTGCAGGAAGTAGAAGCAATGGGGATGGAATGTGATCATGTGGACATCCTGGCTCTGACTCAGGCGCTGGACATCTGCATCCATATTGTCTCAATGGACGGCGAAGATGGGCAGTTGGTGCACCACGTTATCCCTGATGGGGCCGAGCCCTCCATGCACCTTCTCCACCACGTATCCCACTTTAGCATTCTGGGTCCACGACCACCACCCTGACTGCTCCACACCCAGTCACAGACATGTGGACTGTGATTCAGCTTAATTCTGAAGAGCATTTTAGGATGTGACTTCTCTTCATACAACCTGAAATATTTTAAAAAAATTATTTAATGACAACAACGATGTACTGTCCTAGCCAAAATATCATGTAGCGCTAACAAATTGTCCAATCAAATTTTAGAGATTACTACTTCTCATACCAGCTTTTATGTCTATGATATACCCTCAGTTTTATTAATATGAGTCAATTTATTTCTTCTGCATTCCAAGTTGTGTGTAATTAGTGAAATAATTATAATTTTCCATTAAAATAATTGTTTTTAATGAGGCAAAACTGCAATGTATGTGATTGCTGTCCAATTCCAATATGTAAAAATTGCATTCAGTGCCGACGTTTTTTCTCCTTTCTTTTTTGGTGCTGCGGCGGCCCAGTTTTTTCATTCTTCTGTGCCGACACACTCATGAGGGCGCTTTGCTCCCCTCTGATGGGCAGATTAGCCAGAGACAGGCGTCCCATCTCAGTGGGGTACTTGGTCTTTGTTAAACTCTTGAACACAGGCTGAGAGAGAAGCTGCTTCAAGTGTTTCTTCATCCCTTTCACCATCTTCTGTTGCCCCCGATCATCGTCATCTCTCCCGTTGCCTGCAGAAGTCGCAAAATCGTCAGTACTCTGCATTTGATTGGTTCTGAACGTGGACTCACCTAGCAAGAGATCTTCGTCAAGGTCGATCTCCATAGCTTCTGCTGCTTGCTTGAACCAGGAGTTGTGTTGTTTTTGCCTGCTGTTGTAGAACTCAACCTTTTCGATCTGTCTGGCCAGGTTGACACGCTCCTGTATTGACATTCACAATTTAAAATAAATGACATACAAACCTAAAACTCTATTTCAAAAGGGGGCTTTGAAGCAACTTGCTCTTACCTTGATTGCCTCCATAAAGTGGAGCTCCACAGGAAACCTGGGCAGCTCCTCATCCTTTTCGAGGTTCTTGTAAATCTTTTTGAAGTTCATCACGTCGTCAGGGCCGATGAGAAGCAAACTTAGACCCTCGTTTGTAGCTCTGGCTGTCCGGCCACTGCGATGGACGTATGTTTCGGATGTGCGAGGAACCTAAAGGTTGGATGAGATGGTGGTGAAAATAATTGAGTCATGCAAAAATGACATCAAAATAAATCACTGAGCATATTTCAAATAAATGCCGTCGCGCCTAAAAGGAGACTGTCAAGTATGAAATGTTACCTGGTAGTGAATGACATGCTGCACATTGGGGATATCCAGACCTCTTGCTGCTACGTCAGTCGTCAGCAACACACAACTGAGGGAAAACATCGGCAAAAGTCAATTTCACAATTGTACAAGTCCAGACTTTGCCGATGGATGTGGGTGGGGGTGGGATCAGCCTCACCTCTCCTTCTCAGCAAACCTCTCCAGGTTTTTCAGCCGCTGCTTCTGGTGCATGTTGGCGTGCAGCGGCAGTGGCGTGTAGTCTAGAATATTCAGCAGCGAGTTGAGTCGCTTGATGCAGTCGATGCTGTTGGCAAACACCATGGTGCGCCCGGGATACTGCAGCAGGAAGTAGTAGAGGAAAAAGTCCTTGTCCTCTTTCTGGCAGTGAATCTGCGTCTCGGTCAAGGTCTCCGCAGTGGCCTGCTTCCTGGTCAGGTCGACGACTTTGGGCTTGGAATTGATCCCTACTTTGGCCATTAGGAGCGCCACCTTGTCAGTCAGCTGCTCCTTCTTCTTCTTCTGCAGCACACGCATGGGTAGGTTGTGGATCATGGTCAGCGTGGCGGAAAACACAAAGTTTTGCCTCTTAGGATTGAGTTGAGTGGTGTTCAGCATCTCCAGAAGAGAATCCAGCTCGGCGAAGTGGCCTCGTTCTACCATGCGGTCGGCTTCGTCGATCACTAAGCTCCTGGAGAACGCACCGGCGTGGACAACAATTATTACCACAGCAAATTACTTTCCATAAGTGCCAAGTAGAGGCGTAACCTACTTGAGCTGTTTGAGGTTGAGAAGGTGTGGATGCTTCTCTTTGATCAAGTCCCACAGACGTCCAGGAGTGGCGATGATGATTTCTGGCCTGTGATTCAACAGCCTCCTCTGCTTCTGTTGCGCCATCCCACCCACTATGATGGCTGTCTTGATGCCTGTGCAAAAGCAACCAAAGTAGCAATGGATGAAAATGTACAATTCTGCAGTTATCACCATAAAATGTGTTTGACGGAGTAATGAAGAAAAAAAAAAGAGGAAATAAAATTTTGTCTCCTGCAAAGCATGCGAATGCACACACGCTCACCAGTAAACTTGGCCACAGCATCTATGTGGTGTTTGACTTGGACTGCCAACTCCCTGGTGGGGGTGAGGACCAATCCCAGCAGAGGTCGAGCCTGGTTCTTCTTCCCCGCATTGGTGTCTACGTCAAACTCAACATCGTCGATGACCTTCACGCAACCAAGCTTTCCATCCTGATCTTGATCGCCATCGTCAGAATCACTGTTTTCCTCATTGTCATCTTCCGCAGATTCTCCTTTGTCACCCTGCCCGCTGATACTTCCTTCTTCCTCGTCAGCCTTCCCGCTGATACTTCCTTCTTCCTCGCCCCGCTCCTCAGGATCAGCTTCAGGGGACTCTGTCAAACTCCCATGTGCCTTGTCTGGATCCACGCCATCGTCCTTGTCATTTTCAACATGTTCCTTCCAATTCAGGATGTTATGGATCATGGGAATGCCAAATGCTAATGTTTTACCACTTCCTGAAATGACAAAATATTTGCCTCAGTCTATTACAGGGATGAGCATTTACAAAAAAAACATTTTTAAATGATTTACAAATTGTGCCTCCTATAATGTGAGGTGTATAATGGTTTGAAGAGACTCTTACCTGTCTCGGCCGCTCCTAAAATATCCAAACGATCTCGGATGGCTGGAGGGAGCACCAGGGCTTGAATTGGGGTCGGTGATGCAAAACCAAGGCTGCTGAGGGCCTTCAATACAAGAGGTGGTACGAACAGGTCTTTCCATGCACTCATATCAACGTTTTCCCCTTCAAAACCAGAAAGGGCAGCTTTGCTCCAGTTATTCTGTTGTTTTTTGGGCCTTTGGTCTTTATTCAGATTGGTGTTGGGATGTTGTCGTCCGTCATTTTGTCTTTGTTTCTTCTTTTTCTTTTTTAATTTAGTCTTAACCTTAAGTTTTGGTTGATCTAAGTTAGTAGTGGCTAGTGCAGCTTCGGATGGATCATCTTGATCAGTTTTCAGTTCCTCTTCCTCACTTGCATCCTCCTGCATTGTCTCATTTTGAGTAGATTCGTTTCTTAAAATGTTCTTTTTTTTCTTTTTCTTGGCAGGTGCAACAGACTTTTCTGATTCTTTTTCGATCACCTCTTCAACTTCCCTTGACTTTCTTTTCTTTCCTTTTTTCTTTCCATCTTCGGGTTCATTCTGTGTCTCAGCTGAAAGCTTATTGATATCCACCACGCGGTAATTTGTCAGTTCTTCAAAACAAACCAGACTGTCCAGAATGCCCTCTTCGGAACAAAGTTCGGGATCTAAATCCACCGCCTTCCATTTGCCCGTCATTTGAATGCTCCGTTTTTTCGGCTTGGGTCGCGCGAAGATCTTTCGCTTCTTTTTTGTCTTATTTGTGTTCATTTTCTGAAAATGTTAACAGAATAAAAGTCAGGGCATCTAAATCAAGCGACGCATGTACTGTTTAGCAATCAGCAGAGCAAGTACTCACTCAAACGGTTTAGAAAATCCTCCTTAGAAAAATCGCAAAAGACCACGCCGCTCCGATTAGCAGCGTAGCTGTGTCGCCTCTTGATTGTGTTTTAAAAAAATAAAATTTATCGAGTTCCAAGACAACCGCACATGTCATACGAGAGTCGCCATTCCTTCTTCTGACGTAATACGTTTCTTTTGTTCTGCAGATGTTTAACGTAACGTTTAGATACATTACCGCCCTCTGCTGGTTTGGCTCAAATATGCTTTGTAAATACCTTCATTCAATAATAATAATAATAATAATAATAATAATAATAATAATAATAATAATAATAATAATAATAATAATAATAATAATAATAATAATAATAATAAATTACAAAAAAAAAATAATAATAATAATAATAATAATGATGTTGCGGTGACCTGGGAGGTGCACGCCTGTCTGCACAAATACAACAGCACATTCTGTAGCATTTTATTACATATCAGGGGTCTTTTACAATATCTACCATCAGAAGAATTTCAAAGTAAATCTGAGGTTTGGTTTAAAAACCTACAACTGAGTAAACAAGTGGCAATGCATTTCTAAAGTCAAAGTACAGCAAGTCACGGCTGCTAGTTTTTGGTGGGGTCAATCACCCTGCCCATGAACAACAGGGATTTTGTGTCTTCATGGTATATGAAGAAGAAAAACGGACGGTTGACAATGAAGGTCCGGGGTAACGAGTAGGGAATAATGCCAATTGTTGTGGCAGCCGCCGCAGTGGTCCCCACCTCATCCACATCAATGACTGCTTTATGTAGCACCTGCAATTCAAAGTCAGTTGAAGACAGAGGCAAGTCGAAAGCTGCAAAATATGCATGTGTGAAAACTGACCTCTGAAACCTTAAGGCCTTTGTCATTGCTCAGCTTTGTCAAATTGGCTGAACCACTGAAGAGATTTGTGAAACCCATTTCCGGGAGGATGTCCTGCAAAGCGTACGATTCCTCCATCTTAAATTTGGGGATGTTGATCTCCAATTTACTGTGAACAGAATGATGCGTTAGACAGCTTGACCCATCTGTCACATGAATTAAAAAATAAAATACAGCTCACGTCTTCTGCAGTTTTTTGATCCAACCAAGCATTCTCTTTGCAGTGATCTCATCGTCGATAGTATTGTAATCCACTCCTTTGTTAGGCAGTAGGATGAGCATGGCCACGCCTTCCAGGTAGGGCAGTTTCAGTACACGCGCACCAAGACGCGTATCTTCCATTGTTTCGAACTTGTCCTCATTGAACATCATCGGCACTTGTAGAATATTGTAGTTGTCAACGTAAAAGGGTGCATTGTATGTGTAGTTGGCGTTGAATGGAATCTTCCACCCACCTGTAGAGGTCAAAAGTACATGGCAGTGTAGAACATGTAAGAAAATCTTAAATTTCAATTTACCTTGGAAGTAAATCGTGTTGATCATCATAAGCTCTGTCATCGGATCGATTCTGGAGAGCATTTCTGTCACTTTGCCCCTCGTCTTGTCTTTTATATGGTCGTTAATGAGACTGACGCTTGTATTTGTTTCTTCAAAGTCGACATTCTTGATGTCTGCGTAAAAATAGGACTTCATCTGTTCCTCAAAGGTCTTCTCGATGGTTAAGTGCTGGCGGACAAAAAGGGACATGCTTTGGTCCAGTTTGGTGGTTCCATTGTGCGAGATGTTCCCGTGAAGCATCTGGAATAACTTTGGAATAAGATCTGGCTGATCATCTTGCTCCAGATTCTTCAGTTTGAGTCCTTTTAGTATCTCCTCATACGTATCGCCATTAGCAGCCATGGAGAGGGCAGCAAAACTGGTGGAAATGCTCAGAGGGGAGAAGATGATGTTCTTGTCATGGTAAGTGGATATCTTGCGGTAAAGGTCCATCGCAAACTCGACATTTTTGAAGGAGAGATTCAAAATGCTAGAGTAGGGAACCGGTGCTTGTTGTGCCGGAGCGAAGAGACACATTAGGACGAAAACAAAACCCATCTTCACCTTGTATGGAAACATTATTTGTGTCTGTGAATGTTGCAGAACTTTACCTAAATCATGAAGACAAATTCAAATAATTGTAATTACAGATCGGACATGACCAAATTAACAGAAACATCATTTCCAGAGCACTCTCATACTTACCATCCATCCTTGAGTAACGTTTAGTCCAAAACGTATTATTTGGGGAAACAAAGTGCAAGTATGCTTTGAGTGTTACACATTAACGAAGGGCACGTATTTGTTGTTCCCTGCCCCCTCCCTCTGAATATATTGATGCATTTAGTGTGTGTGTGTGTTTGTGTATGCGCGAGGGAAAATAAAAAACATTATATATTATTAAATATTATAATATATATATATATATATATATAATATATATATTATATATATGTGTATATATATATATATATATATATATATATATATATATATATATATATATATATAATATTATAATATATATATTATATAATATTATATATAATATTTTTTATTATACCAGTGAGGGTTTTAAATTAGCATCACAGGAGAGTTGTTCAAACTTTTATAAAGAGAATAATGCTCAGTTTATTAGCAAAGTTGGAGACATATTGATTTGACAATATCAATGGCCTGCTAGCATAATTGCTTTGTCACATTGTATTGTGAGAGCGAATCGGGTGTCCATCCGTCCATCCATGGTGGTGTGCTGCGAATAAAAGTTTAATAAAACAACCAAAGCCTGGTAAATGTTTCTTTAATCCTGAAACAACACCAGAATGTGAGCATTATGGAATAAAAACATGACAAAATGATGAGTTAGTGCTAGCAAGTCAAACTAGTGCTTAATCCAGCATTTGCATGCTTACCTGTACATTTTAAATCAAGCAAAAAAGGGGGCAAAAATGACAGCAGAGATGGAATCTCCCCTGAGATCACACTGCACATTATTTCAAATTTAAAAAAACACTTAATTAAGCATTGCTGGAAATGTGAACAATAAACTGGTTCCATAATACAATGATGGTTAATGCTATAATGTGTTCTTTGGATTCATTTGACAAAACTTGGCTATTAAATTTGGAAGGCCATTAATCGAACAGTGGCAGAAACACATAATTTTTAAAAGCAGTGCAAATAAACCGTTTTTAAAGGGGACGTGTCAAAATAGAAATCATCCGTTCATCACCACAGATACTGAGAATGTTACGAGTCCTGATGGAATAATGACATGATTCATTTATCACATGCAGATTATAAATCCTGTTCCCTTTTTAAGTACTGTATGTACATATGTTGTGGTTGACTAACGGGAAAATATTTCAAAAGTGACTCCACAGTTAATGTTCTCTCGATTCAAAATAGATTGACTCTAAATTGTACAATGATATGAGTTACTGATTCCTAATCAACAGTAAGCAAGGCACAGCAACAAAAAAAGTGTTGCTCAATTACCTTATCAACTCAAAAGTACAATGATGCATCATGTTATGCAAGAAAAGAAAGTTTTTGTTGTTTCCTGGTACCCACAATAAATGAGTTAAACAATAGACTGGCGTGGTCCGACACAAAACGGAGGAGCACTTGTACAACTTGACAGTGGACAAGCGCTATGAATTCACCTTCCACCATAAACAACCTTTTGAATACAACAGTTCCTATATCTATCTCTTGCAGAGAGAACATTAGGAAATAACATACAGTAGAAATAGAAGGCGCCATGGTTTTAAAAAAAAACAAAAAGGCAAACTTGTTTCACTGCATCATCAGTTCAGCTTCTTTGTAGCCTTAGTGGAAGCAACACCAGATCGCCTGCGGCCTTTTTCCTCTTGCTTTTTCCTCATGCCCGCCAGCAAAACGACAGGCGAACATGGATCCGTCTCCTCGATGTCCACACGTTCGCAAAAGGCGTTAAAAGGTAGACCAGCGGAAGGAGCAAAGCGACCCCTGAATTGGGAGGGGTTACAGGCCCAGGCAGCTTTTCAACAAAAGCAGATGTTGTTATCCACTATCACAGACTCGGCTTTTGTTGTTGGTCCGCTTCCGTGCAGCTGTTCTCTGGAGAAAGGCAAGCGAAGAACAGGAATGAATCTTCAGCTATTGCTAAAGTATGTAACGATCTGCATCATGCTTACGTTACCTATTGGTGTTGTGCTAGCTTGTTGAGGAATGTTCGACTGGAGAGTGGGCTGCTGCCTAAAGAATCAAGTGTGTGATTAAGAATCATTCATATTTGAGCCATTTTTTTTCTATAAGTATTATTAATAATGTATCTTCAATGATTCACATGAATTGTATCAGTGCTGTACCCACTGGTCAAAGTAGGCCTGCCGCCTCATCCTCAGCTCATCAGCTGTGAGTGTCTCATTGCGGACTCGTAGTTCTTCTGCAGGCCTGCTGTCCACTCTCACATGTCCACCACCAGAATCTGAAGAAGCCCCTATAATTTTCATAGAGAAACAACACATATTAAAACACACCTGCAAACTTTTGGCTGGGCGATATTTCCGAAAAATACAGTCTCAGATTTTGACCTTGCATGCTGAGCTGAATGGCTCTGCGGAGATCCGCCTCCTCATCTTCTACGTCAATGTTTTGTCTGCTGAGTGCGAGAGCTGTCCTTAATTCCTCATCTTCATCCACAACTTCACTCTCTACACCAAAGTTCATGTCCGTCTGGCCCAGTGTTGCCGACCCGCTGCAAATACAACAAAGATTTAAAAGAATTGTTACTTTCAACTGTTATTTTTTCTAAGCAAAAATATGCTAAATTCTCCATTCTGTATGTACCGTGCACTCATCTGAGCTTGGGCCTCGCCAATTAGTTTTGGCCGTTGCTGTTGTTGCACTCTCATGATCCCAAGAATCTGCTCTGCCTCACATTCTGGGAGATTTCCTCGGACCACAAATATGGAATAACCTGCACATGGTCATGTTTATTATTGCCTCACACAGTCTTTAATTTTATAAATCTATTAGGCTATTACATTACCTTCTTGCTGTAGCTGTGCAAGAAAAAGGGCTAAATATGTGTCCGAGATCAACTCTGGTCCAGTCAAAAGTGAATTCAAGTTAAACCACTGAAATGATAAACCAAATATTAGTTTCATATATTACTATGTGACATTTATATGCATGTACCTGTTGTCCAAGTTTTCGAATGGTAAACCAGTGCTCCTTGTAATTGCATATAAAGGCTTTTTCATTTCTGAAACAAACAGAGAGAAGACTTAATGTGGTCATACATTTAGCAGTCTGGATTATGATCCCAAACAAGCTGGAGCGAGAAAACATACATGGGATTTATCATCAGGCTCTGGTATTCCCGGCTGTTGAAGAGGATAAGGTCCAGTCCCAAAACTCGAAGAGCATTGCTAATAACCTAGGGTGATTTCCCACAAACATGTTACTAATCAATTACAATGTTTACATAAAAGTTAATCTTTGGAGCTCACTCACTTGTATTGAAAAGAACCCACTGTCATCCATGTTACCAGATGGTTGCTGAAAACAAACACAGCATGTGTTAATATTAGAATATAAACAAATACACTGACATTCCAACTGCCCCTACCTGTAAAAAGGTCCTGTACTCATCGCTACCCATTCCTCCCTCTGCCATCCTCATCCTCTCCTCTTCATCCAGCTGATGTGCAATAGAGGAGAGATCCACGGGGGTGAAGTACTCACCCTGCAGCAAGTTGTTGAGGCAGTGCTGGGCACAGAGAGAGCCCTCTTGCTGCACATTAAAGATCAATTATAGTGCAATCATCTACTTTGTTTTTAACATTGGAAAATATTGTCCATTTATGTGGCTTCCTTTTCAAGCTAAGAATGTGCAAACGTGATGTTTTGGGAATGTTTTTTTTGCAAAGGGGACAGAGCATCTTAACTGTATTAAGGACTCAATGAACAGAAACAACATTAATGGCTTTCTGTTCCAAGTGCTAAGTGATGTTTTGTTTGCAGATAAAATACATAGCTTTATCTTCTGTACGCATTTTGATTTGATTTGCATCTCACCTCAATGAATGAGCAAATTAAAAAAACTCTGGGTTAATTCTTTGTAAGGGAACACATTTACAAATTCTCCAGGAGATCAGAAAATTATTGACCCCCATTGTTGCTTTTAGCGTTCCAGGTTTGTCATACCAGGTAGCTACACTGGGTCATTTGTTTATCAAGTAAACTACTTAAAGAAACCACGCCGTTTAGCGATTTTAGCTCCTTGACTACGCTTCCTGGGTTCTTACTGTAAATAAAGTTTTCACGATTACTCGTAGCAACTTTAGCAACATAGCTAATAAGGAAACAATACTGCCAAGCAGTAACCGCTGAAACGCTTGAATAAACAGCGCAGATCACTGCAACAAGGCTCGAGCTTTAATGGACACATGAGGTAGTTAAGTGGCGTTCAGAGTCGTAATTTGCGTGTTTAACTTACTTTCTCGTGAAATATGGCATCCATTGCTCTCCCTGTCAAACATTCAACTCTGACCCCGCTCGTCACAACAGACAAAACGAGCAGCGCCAACTAGCGGATTCGTTCAGACACGCGTATCTCTACGACCAAATTTGTTATTTTTTTTGACAGCGTTCCAAAACAGTGATATTAATTTAAACGTAGACTGACGTATAACACTCAACTACACGTAATCACCCACTTGACCCCCACATACACATTTTCAAGTTTACATGTACCTACAACCATATCACGTGCATTATTCTTGCACAATTCTTGCAATACTGTAAACACGAAAGTATGTTTATCCAACTTCAGCCTATCCTTGTTTCTAAAACACATTTAAACGTTTAGAAGATCATGGCAGGAATACTTGAAAAGAGGAAATGGCTCTTTATAACAAATCTGCATTGGATAAAAATAAAAATGAATACAGAATGTGCAACTAGTGGTTGTGGGTTAATTTATGGTGCGCAACAATGTTAGGAGTCAGGTTGGTTAATGCACAATCTTGGAATGGAATGTCCTCACCTCTGAATGCTTGCACTACGTGGTTGGGTGGCTTTTATGACAATATTTTGTAATTATTGCGGGCATTACCAAACTATACATTGTAAACAAAAGACCCGTGCCGTTCACAATGGCGAATACACTGACGATGACGCAACGATGACGCACGATACACGAGCTCCACTTCTACTGTAATATAACAACCCCCCCCCAAAAAAACATTATTACACGCCTGTATCATATTTATGTATATTATTTTCATATTCGTTTCTGTATTTATGATTACAGTACGATGATTTATTTATTCGACATAACCTCACCTAACACAACGTAATTTATATTGACTGCGTGAGGATATGTCGCGTTCTCCCTGCATGAAGTTATTCAGTGAAATGTATTACGTTATTATTAATTTATATAATATAATCAAATTATGAAGGCGGGTTTGCTTGAGGTCAAAATTTAGGAACAAAAAAAAAAAAAGGTAACTAATGCGATCCGCCATCTTTGTTGTTTACATCCGCCTCCAACGCTTTTGAGTAGGCAACCATAGGGCGCGTTCGGAAATTCACGCCCGTGCAGTTGTGTGTGTTCGGGGAGGCAGCACTTCACTCCCATTAATTTCCGAACGCATAAATGCAAGTAAATTGAAGAGTCTGGGACTCCCGGATAAAGATGGCGGCGTGATCTCTACGTTCTAAACTGACAAAAGACTACAACTAGTGGTTGTGCATTTCTATGGGTGCCATTGCTGACCAATCCGAATTCCCACATTTCTGGAATGCAACATTAACGACACCTTCTCCGTCTACTTTACGGCAAATGGAATATGGCGGAGCCTGGAAAACCTTTTGACGAGCCGGAGCTCATAAAGGTATGGGATTCAGCAAGCTTTCACAACTGACACCGTGCACGGCTATTTGACGGGAAAGTGACTCGCTTAAATGTGTTTGTTACCTCGCTCAGTGTGCACGTATAACGCGATGAAATCACGTTCTACCCATTCGTGTGGCGAGCAGCGGTATTTAGCTTGTGCATTCACGCTCAAAAACATCTCTGCAGTGCCTCACATTTTTCTCAAGAGTTGATGAATGTTGATTTGTCACTATAAATACTTAGTGCCGTTTAATTTTGCTGCAGGGTGCTGTCTTGATTAATTTAGTCAGTTTGATGAATTAAAACCCCGCGACTTGGTCCGAAAGTGAAATCTATGCAGTTTTACAGCACTTGTAAACAATTGCTAAATTGACTCACTCCGAAAGTGAAATCTATGCAGTTTCATCCCTTTTAAACTATTGCCAAATTGACTCACTAGACCAGTGTTTCCTAACCTTTATTGAGCCGAGATACATATTTTTCATTTCTACAATCTCTAAAGTTTACACACTTTGCTTTAATCTCTGTGAAAAGCTCCATAAATACAATGTTCTATTATCTACAACACAGGATAAAGATTTGTGTAAGAAAGCAACATTCACATTTATTTTCAACTTTAATTAATCTTCAAATTGTGTTGCTTCGCAGGAATGGCAGGCGTCCACCGATCTAAAGCTGTCCCTGTATGGCTACCTGAGGAAATGTGTGCCTCGGATCTTTTGTCACAAGGAGGAATACAAGCCTCAGGAGGAAGAGGAGCAAGTACAGAGACTCCTCCTCCATCCACTAGAGTACTTCCTGTTTGGTGAAGATCCCGATGAAGGTGTCAATAAGCTCAAGCAGGGCAGTTCGTCTTCCCAGCTCTGCGGACGCGTCTTCAAAGAGGGAGAAACGGTTTACTCTTGCAGGTGCTGAAATGATCCCTCAATCGGTGTTAGAACTTATTGGGAATGTTTTCCCAACAACATAGATGTAAATAATATTGATCACAGTGGCAATCAGAATATACCATCAGGCAATATTTGTAACCCACAGGTATGTATTGGATAGCATGGTGAGCTTGTGGTTAGCACATCTGTTTCCTAGTTCAGCAGTATCGGCTCTCCCGGTTTGTATGTTCTTCCCATGCTTGTCAGATTTAATGTGAATTATGAGTATGAAAGTGTGATATGCACTGATATGTTGTTACTTGAGTACAAACATTTTTAAAAATTAAATAAAATGTTAACTGTACAATCCAAACAGGCTTATCAGTGATGAAATGTTTTTCAACACCTTGCAGAGATTGTGCAATAGATCCGACATGTGTGCTGTGCATGGACTGCTTTCAAGAGAGCGTCCACAAAAGTCATCGTTACAAGGTGGGTGCAAATGTTGACTGCAACTTTCTGCAGTTTTCTTCCACATTGAGATGATCTGTATGATTGTAAACATTTGATAAACACACATTTTTTTACACACACTGCAAATGCAACAAACTATTTTTCGTCAGCTCGGGAGAATTGGTTCGTGTCTCTGTTACACAATAACATGTAAAGTATTTGCTATTTTTCCTCAGATGCATGCTTCATCTGGTGGCGGCTTCTGTGACTGTGGGGATGTGGAAGCCTGGAAGATTGGCCCGTATTGCTCCAAACACGACCCGGAGGCAGCCACTGCCATGGAAACGGTGCGTTACATAACAGAACGGAAAGAAGCACATTGGAAGGGACATACTTGGCTTTTTCTATCTCACAGAATCCCAGAATGCTTATTTATATTATACCCATTATTTTGCTCATGTAAAATTTCAATCATGAAAACCGACTTGTTTGCTAAGATGAATAAAATATTTTATCATTGGGTTAAAACAACTCTTAGAATTTCCTAATCTGTGCAGGGATATGTTTGGTAACAATGGCTGTTTTCTTTTCTTTTTTTTTTCCCCCCCTTCCCTTTTATTTTGCTAAATGGTCCAAGCTGCTGTTTGTCAGGCCTGTGTATCTGATTGCCTTTGTCAAGATCTCGTAACCTTGACTACACTGCGCCTGTTTCCGTAAATAACAGGTGCCTCTATAAGCAGGAGGCATGGCTAGCATCAATTTAGCTCATTGTCTTACATAATGAAACCTTTGCTTTTAAAACCAAAATGCTCGACTGTTTTCCACATGCAGCAGAGGAAACCCACTCATCTTTTCATTGTGTTTACCATATGGTAGATTCCAGTGCTTGTTCTCACACAGTGGCAAGCTGGATGTTTGTTTGACTTGTGTGCTAAATGTTGTATTTGATATTTAGCTTCCCACAGGAATGTTTCCTCTTGTGAGACTTACCAGCAATGTCACAGAGACAGATATTTTTTTTTTCCCATTTAACCAAACATTCAAAGAGTAAACTTGCTGCTAGTGATACAGGAAATGAATCCAGGCAATGACTCATGTAAAATAGCACAGGGTCCTTGACCTATGACGTTCGTTGTTCAGCTCAACTCAAGGTTTTGAATCGTGTCTCGCAAGTCAAGTCAAGTCAAGTTTATTTGTATAGCCCTAAATCACAAACAGTCTCAAAGGGCTTCACATAGCCAAAATTGACAATTATTCTCAAAGCATCCCCTGATCTTAAGCTCGCAAGCTAGCATGAGAGTTTGTTGTCTTCTTACATCGTCGCCATAGGAACGGAGCTCCATCGTAAATGTATTTTTAGAGTGGTATCTTGGTGCTCACATTTGACTTTAAATTGTGTTTTCCAGGATGAGAGTACATTGGAGCCAGAATTGTGTGAGCGGAGTGAGATGCTCTTCAGGGTGTTGCTGAACTACTTCACAGACTTCCTAGACTGGGCGGAAGACCGTCAGCTTTTAGCCCCACTCAAACCCGAGTACGGCCCACTTCATCCCACACACACAGACTGCATATGTTGTGTATACAAATCATCAGCTTCAACAGAGCTTGTCGCCATCCTAACGGAATATGTCATCGTGTGCGCAGGGAAAAAGACAACACATACTTCTGTGTACTGTACAACGACGAGCACCATTCATACGACCATGTGATCTACACCCTGCAGCGGTCTGTCAACTGTGATCAGGCTGAAGCGCAGAATCACACGGCGCTTATTGACAAGGAGGTACAGTGGATGTAAAAAACAAACAAAAGTCTACACACCCCTGTTCAAATGCCAGGTTTCCATTATTACCATGACCTCAGTGCTGACTCCCATTTCACATGAGTTCGAACGTGATTGGTTAATCCTCAACACAGCCACATCCCCAGTTATTGTACAACTACTTTATATATATACCGTAATTTCCGGACTATAAGCCGCGACTTTTTTCCAAAATTTTGAACCCTGCGGCTTATAGTCAGGTGCGGCTTATATACGATTTTTTCGTGAATTTTGTGATGATTTGATCACTTTTATACACTCGCAAAAAGGCTGTGGACCACTGTTGTGCGGTATCTTGAAGAACAAAACAACAACAAAAATACTATTTTGAAACACTACTATGGCTGGTGCTTATTCTGTCTGTGTTGCTTGTGACTATTATGAGCTTTAGTAGGAATGCACGCTAGGTGACCTGCGTCAAAGGGCTCTAAACCCTTTTTCATACTCTGCCATGTGACTCAGAGATTACACAAAGCAGTGGCGCTGTTTGGACCATCTGCATTGTATTAAAACCCAATCAATCAGCATTTAAATTCAATTCTTTTGACATTTTTTTCACCAAAAACAAGTTGTAATGAATGTGAACTTTTAATGCATTTTATTCAGAAGGTTACTTTGAACCCCGAGGCTTAAATGGCGGTGCGGCGTATTTATGGATTTTTACGGCTTTCTGTGTACTGTCTTTCTTTGTAAAAAACTCATGTGCACGTGCGGCTTATAGTCCGGTGCGGCTTATGTAAGAAAATAACTAAAATATCCCTGAAATTTAGCTGGTGCGGCTTATAGTCCGGTGCGGCTTATAGTCCAGAAATTACGGTAGATATATATTATTTTTAAAAACTGTTACTTTAAAATGTTATATATTATATACCTGCTATTTGAACGGGGTGTGTCGACTTATTCTCTCCACTGTATATGTCTGTTTTATGTCACATTAGTTCCAGGTTATGTGACATTTTCATTAACAGCTTTGCAATATCACTGTCTCATTATTCCTTTTAATGCAAGTATGATGTAATTACACTGTACAGGGCCGGCGGACAGTAAAGAGAGGAAGTCTTGCGTCATGTCAGCATGCTAAAGACCTCATCAAGGTAAAAACTTTACATAGACAGATTGTACATATTTGTACATGTTTTAAAATATGGTAAAGAGTTAATATTTTTCTTTTCTCAATCCATATTTTTACATTTTATGTTTGTTTTACAGTACAACTCGGAGCACATTTCCCTGCAGCCGCTGCGTGTGGAAGTCCTGCAGTCGACCGTCGTGGCTCACCAAACATTCGCCCTGCGTCTCGGCTCCTGGTTTCAGAAGATCATCAGTCATTCGGGTTTGGCCACGCATGCACTTTTACTTCAGTGTCAGACAGCAACAGCGCTTCATTGCACGTCATGGGACTCTTATCTTGTGTGCAGTGGGCTTCAGACAGGCTTTCTGCAGAGTGGCATTGGAGCCCAGTAGCGAGCAGAGCGGCCTCTGCTGCATCAGTAGGCTCATGTTGCTTGATTCCAAACTGTACAAAGGCAGGTATCGCTGACATTTCACAGTCACGCACCTTCATATTTTGTGATTTCATACACTTATGTGGTATTCGTTATCATTTCTTAAAGGAGCACGCAAGATTGTACATGAGCTGATTTTCTGTAGCATACTAATGGAGACAGAATCCAAGAGGCTATTTGCAATCGAGTTCACAAAGGTAAAATTGTTTTGAACCAAATGTTGGAATATTTTTAGTGTTATAACAAATATGTGGTCTTTTCAGCTGTATAAGGACCTGCAAAATAACTTCATCGAAGATGATCATGAAAGAAGTATTTCCATTACTGCGATGTCTGTTCAGATCTTCACTGTGCCCACACTGGTGAGTGCACTTTGTAACAGCGACATCATGAAGAGGCTAATGAATTATTTTATTTAAAAAAAAAATAAAAAATCTGTCCTGAAAAAGTTAATCTTGTATTTCTTTTCCTCCAACAGGCAAGGTACCTAATTGAAGAAACAAGCGTCATCACAAGGATAGTTAATACAGTCATGGCGCTGTTGCTGGAGCATTTGGATGTTAACAATCGCTTCTTCTTCCTGGGATACAACTCCGACAAGTTCTCCCGCATCCAGGTCATTTTCCACGACCTCAGGTAGTTTGACCAGGTAGCAGTTTTAGCGACATGTTTGTTTCAGATTTGTTCTTACCTGAGTTGTAATCTCTCTCTTAGGTATATTCTGATCAGTAAACCATCCATGTGGAATTCTAAGCTTCGGAAACAGTTCTTAGAGGGCTTCAATGCCTTTCTAGGTCTTCTCAAATGCATGCAGGTAATTTATTATCACATCTGTGGTGTATGAATCAAGACTGAATGTTGATTTTTTTATTTTTTTGGTTTGTTTTTAAATGTTGACCCTTGTTCATAGGGTATGGAAGAGGTTGAGCGTCAATTTGGTCAACACATTGCTGTGGAGCCCGAGTGGGAAGCCGGCTTTACACTTCAGATCCAGCTCCGCCACATTCTGGCTATGTTTCAGGACTGGTGCTCCTCAGATGTGAGTTGCTGTCTATTGTGTCCTACCATCTCCTACTATACTCTTAAGCATCTTTTTTTTGTTTTAATCACCACAGGATAAGATTCTGCTGGAAGCCTTCAGAGATTGCCACAAAGTCTTGCTCCAATGCAACAATCAACCCTTCCGCAGGGAAGCAGCTGACCACTACATGTGCAAACAGATCATCCACGTTCGGCCCTATAAAGTGTCTCAGGAGCCTGTCAGCATACATCTACCCCTCTCCAGGCTGCTTGCAGGTCGACGATAACCTTTTGGGTCTGATTCTCTCGGTGTATATTTGACATAAATGTATGCATCTTCTGTGGTCCTTAGGCTTATATGTTCTTAACTGCAAGAACGGATTATGTGATCAAGTCTTTGACAAAGTAAGTTGGAAGGTGCTGATTGATTTTGTTGTTATTCATTGATTTTTTTTAAAACACTGTGTGAGCAAAAAGTAGGTATGGAAGTTTTAGATTAAATTTTCCAGCTGTGGTTTCCTCGGATGTGTCTGTTGTTATAATTTATGTTTTCTCGCTTTATGGCAGGATAGCTATGACTTTTGCAGCCTAGCTGAGCTTCCTCTGCGTTGTGTAGTGCTGGCTGCACAGGTTTCAGCTGAAATGTGGCGCAGGAATGGACTGTCTTTGGTCAGCCAGGTGTGAATTTTTTATTTTTTTTTTTTTCCCCACACATTTTTGTAGTTCTTGAAGGTCTAAAATAATTGACACTACTTATTGATTGCCTGTTTTTCTCCCATGATTAGGTTTACTATTATCAAGATGTGAAATGCAGAGACGAAATGTATGATAAAGACATCCTTATGCTTCAGGTTGGTACATTTGTGCTATTTATTTTCATGTTTTTTTTTTTTTTTAATACATGGTATATGGTGGGACCATAAGGCGACACTTCAGTCTACAATTGTCATATGGTGTTAAGATTAATTATTTTTTCTGTTGCAATATAATTATTATTATTATGAATTTTATTATCTCTCGCTTCACACTGCAATGCAATAATGTTCAAATGTGTTTTAACCAATGATCAATTTTACTAGGCCTGTAAAAGTTTTTCAAGTTGCCATTCTGCATGTGCCCTTCTGCATCTCAGTGATGATTGATTTAAGCCATTTTGACATAACTTGCCAAATACTTTGCAGATAGCTGCTTCCAAAATGGACGCCAACCATTTTCTCATGCTGCTCTTACTAAGATTTGAGCTCTTTAATTTCTTCAATGGAAGCTGTTCCAGCAGAGATCACGTAAGTAAGGCTTCAAAGTCAACATCAGGTGCAACTCCCGACTGTCTGCATTAATGTGGCAACATTTGCAGAATGAATTGTTGCAGTGGAATCAACTGACGGAAGAGATGCTGTATCTCCTCATCATCATAGTTGGTAATGCAATCTTTTGGCTCATAATAGTTTAGATGATTCTTAACTATGAGGCTAACCAACATAATTGCAGGTGAGCGATACGTCCCCGGTGTCAGTAACGTGACCAAAGAGGACGTGACAATGAGGGAGGTCATCCACCTGCTGTGCATTGAACCCATGGCACACAGTAGCCTGGTCAAAGGCCTGCCGGAGAATGTAGGCCGCATTATCATACAATAAAGGTAATACGCAACAATTAAACATCACATTCTTTGCAGGAAAGCCACGAAACAGGTCTCGAGTCTGTAATCAACAAAGTTGCCACATTCAAGTATGTAACTTAACTTCAAATCAACAAGTGATTTTTTTTTTTTTTTTCTCAGGGTATTTTCAGCATGTTTTTTTTTTTCCTTTTGAATATAGGAAACCAGGACTTTCAGGACATGGATTGTATGAGGTGAAAAGGGAGTATTTGGTCCAATTCAACCCATTCTTCTACCATTATTCAAGGTCACAGCACAGCAAGGTAACACATCTCATTAGCACTTGTTTGAAGATGACTTTGTGTGATATCATTCACGGTATTCTTCTCTCTTCTTCTTTCGTAGGCCGAAGAGTCACAAAAGAAGAGACGTGTTCACGAGGGCGCCGATAAAGGTGACCATATGTCACCTGCACAAGCTCTCTCGCCAATTATTTGTACTGAAGGTTGCCTTTCTGTTTGTGCTCAGCTCTGCGTCCTCCAGTTCCGCCCCCCTTCTGTCCGGCCTTCTCCAGCGTCGTACGCCTCCTCTGCTGTGATATTTTCATCCACATCCTCAGACGTGTGCTGCAGAGGGCAGCTGAGGAAAAATCCACTCACTGGACAGAAATCATGATCCAGCGGGTAACAAAACTAAAGGCTGAGGAAGCCATTTGCTAAGTTTATTATTTTAATTACGTTTGAAACATTTCTCCTCTATCCTACAGGCCCTGCACCTTATTGGGCAGGCTTTGCTTGAAGAAAAAAGCCAGCTGGAGGACAGCGCTTCAGAGGAAGTGACCTTTGATTTCAGCCTGAAGGCTCGAAGTAAGTCAGCTTCTTCCCAGACGTGCAAAATGGAAAAGAGTTCCGTCTTTTCTCTGCAACGTGAGATTTTTGTCTTCCAGAAGTCGGATTGGAACACAGCAAGTCTCTCTTCCTCTTGCTTTCGAAAATTAAGGGTGTTCGCTCGCTTGAAGCCCAAAAAGACATGATCACGTGGTTACTACAGGTAGTTTACTTCACCAGCTAGTCTGCATTAACAATCATCTTTTAGCTGCCTTCATTATTCTGTGTGGGTGTCTGTTGCTAGATGTTTGAGATTATCAAGTGCCTCAGAGACAAATCCAATCCAACAACTTCCATGAGTGTGGAAACAAGCAAGCCTGAAGAGGTATCTAACTACTGCAACATCATTTACATATTCCCTTTTATGAGTGTCTCTTATCAAATTTGGTGCTACAGACTGTTCAGGACAAAGAAAAAGCTGAGCGCAAAAGAAAGGCCGAAGCAGCCAAACTTCACCGCCAGAAAATTATGGCCCAGATGTCAGCCATGCAGAAAAACTTCATCGAGTCCAACAAGATGCTTTATGACAACATGCCGGAGAGCGGCACACAGGGAGAGCCTTTTACACCGACAGAAAGGTAAGGAGTTCTGCTTCAAAAACATTCTTCAAGTTACAATTTCATCAATTCAGTTTGTAATATTAATATTTCCGGCAGTCCAATGGAACACAAGGAGCTGTGCGTTGCCGTGGGGCCTCATCGAGGGTCCACCCCCGCAGAGAGGGAGGTGCTGACCTGCATTCTCTGTCAGGAGGAGCAGGAAGTGGCATCCCGGGCTCCGGCCATGGTACTGACTGCATGTGTGCAGAGATCCACAGTGTTGACGCAGTGTAGAGGAAAGATGCCCACCAACAGTGGAGACGGTCAGCCTCCATTCACTCATAAGACAAAAACGTGTATACAAGAAGAGGCATGCATCTTAAAGCCCTTTTGTGTGTGCTTTTTTGAAGAAACAGAAACTGTCTACCCATTGTACATGCCTCCTGAACTGGCTGTTGGCACCCACACGGGCAGCTGTGGACACGTCATGCACGCCACATGTTGGCAGAAGTAAGTAAGCCATTGATGGATGAGTGTAGAGATGGGCATAATTATTAGTTGTTGATTCTTGTGAATTTTTTTTTATTCTATGGCGTTTGACTATGGTAGTTGTGTTTAAAGTTTTCAAATTAAAGTTGAAGGTCATTCTCCCATTCACTGTAAATAATAATCACAACATCATTTAATTGAGCTCTAATTAAACCCTAAATTTCTAATTAAGGAAATTTAGTCAAATGCCCATCTTTAGTAAAGAGCACTCTGGGGGTTTATTTAACTGTGTTCAATTTTTTTTTTTTTTTTTTTTTACTAGATATTTTGAAGCGGTCCAGAACACAACCAGGAACCGACTCCATGCTGAACTAATCATCGACCTTGAGAATGGGGAGTACTTGTGTCCTCTGTGCAAGTCGCTATGCAACACCGTTATCCCCCTCGTCCCCCTGGAGCCACTCGTATTCAATTAGTGAGTCCACTCCACATGCTCTGTTAGTACAAGCTTCACATTTGTATTATTTCGATGTTTACATTTTATTTGTCTCTGCAGTGAAAATGCGGAGATAATCGGTCAACATTTGACCATGACTCGCTGGATCCATATTCTTGAGGCTAGGATTAAAGGACTCAAGTCCATCATGCAGGAAAATGGTGAGAAGATATATGGACAAAAGTATTGAGACACCAGATTAAAATTCCTCCCGCTTTCCTGCAGATTGCGACATGGAATGCACTAATGACAGCGATGCCGTGTTGTGTGGCGACGGTCAGCCGGATTTTAGGGCCATATTGAGTTATGGCGTACAAGAACCGTGAGGAATCCTTTTTTCTGTATCTGTACTATTCTTTTAAACTGTGATCCTGAAAGATTTTTTTCTTCACTGTTTGGTTTTAGGAGGAAGTTCTCAGACAGTATAGCCGAGATGCTGGCTGTGTGCGCCACCACGGTTCATAGAGTCGGACTTCAGACGGCACCTAATGAGCTGTGCCCACGTGTGCCCCTTATGGCCTGGAACACCTGTGCCTTCACTATTCAGGCGATTGGTGTGACTTTTTGTTTAAATGCTTTTTTTATATTAACCATCAATCCTGTTCTCAATGTGAATGTTGTGTCTTCACAGAGAATATATTGCTGGAAGAGGACAAGCCACTCTTTGGATCTTTACAAAATAGACAGGTTGGTGTGCAACATAAGTACATTTGTATAATAATATTTAGAGTTTTTCGTTGCATTAAAAGTGAAATGCTTCTCTTTTGTAGCTGGCTGGCCTGAAGGCAATTGTTCAGTTTTCTGCAACACAGAGAATTAAAAGCTCCCAGACTGTCATCCAAAACCATTTTGCTGATATTTTTGCAGGTACATCTTTTTCCTATGTTTGCATTTTTCATTCGTTTTATGCATCATATTTTACATTATGAAATGATCTGAAAATTCCAGTTCTGCATCCGGTCACGAGCAGAAAGAACACACCTTCTATTCTGGAAGTCGACTTCTTCCATCTTCTGGTAAGTGTTCATCTGTGGGAGCAATTTCAGTCGCCATTGTGTCCGTGCCAGTTGAAAAAACAGGAGAAAAAACAAGCATTACCCCTGCAAATCAAATTAAGAATGTTTTTACTCTCTAGTGATTGTCTATTTTATCAATTGCTGAGTGTTTGAATAGAAACCTAAAGTGCTTGTGTATAGGTAGAGCTACACATGCTAATATTAGCTATTATGATCAGTTTGGAATCATTCCAGATTACCAATCGCATCTTTTTAGTCACATGAAATAAATATTCAAAGTATACTAAAAGCTGTTTTTATAACTTAGTCCTTGTGTGTCCTTCCAGGTGGGTTTAGTGTTATCTTTGCCCTCACTGTACCAAGAGGAAGCTGTAGACTTGCAGCCCTCTGCTGTCAGCTCAGCCTACAACCACCTACACATCCTGCATCTGGTCACAATGGCTCACGTCCTGCAGGTGCTGCTTCTCACAAGAGGTAAACACAATGGAAACATTACCACACAACATGGAATGGTGGGAACATTGTGAAGGTGGCCTTGAACTGAATTCCAAATACTTTTAGCATAGCAACAACAGCCATCCCTTTCTGCACGCTCATCACCATGAGTTGAATGGTGTTATTTTATAGTATAATTAAGCATTTCGTCTTTTTAAATGATTCTTTCTTGTGCAGATCTCCCTGTAGTGGTTGGTGACGAGGAAACAGAGGAGGCGAGAGCAGCGGCCGAATTACACGCTGTTGTATCACAACACACCGGAAGGTACAATAGAATAGAACAGATCTTTATTGTCATGTCTATTACAGACTACTGTGGCTTTTGTAATACTGGACTAATTTTTTTTCTTCTTTCCAGGCTGCTTCCTGATGTGTGTGGCAGCTTTGTGGCCGAAAGAGTGAAGGCGGGAATCAAGTCTTTTCTCCGCTGTACTGCTCTCTTTTTCAGCTGTCTCACAGGGGTTCGTCCTCCGGAGGAGCTTTTTTGTGCTTCTGGTAGGTAGAGAGAGACCCAGCAATTCATTTTTGTCTTCTGTAGAGGACTTGATCTTTGTGTATTATTTAAATCATATGTCTGGATATTTGTAAGAGAAACCCACTTTGTTAGAATATAATGAATAATCCATGTTGACATTTTGTGTCTATTGCAGTTTCTTCTCAAAGTCAAATGGAGGCAGTCTGCAGCTACTTGGCACTGCCCTCAAATGTGTTCCAGCTCTTCCAGGAACACAGAGACACTGTGGCGCCACTGCTGCATAGGTGGGTGGTTAATAATGTTTTGATTTTCAATATAAATGACTCGGCAAACTTGTTTTCTCTTCAAGGTGGTGCACCAGCCCAGCAATAACCAAAAGTCTGAGAGGCAAAACTCAAACAGTCAGGTAGTTGATTTGCTCTTTAAATTAGAGTCACACTACGATCCACTTATTCAGTCAGTAAGTTCTTGCTCTACAGATACCCGAGGAGGAGAAATCAACTGATCGACCTCCCAGACGACTACAGCGCTCTGCTCAATCAAGCCAGCCATTTTCAGTATGCGTAGCAGACCTCCTTCATTGCAAGGGAAAGTTTTATCTTTGGCTTCTCATCTCCTGTGCTTGCCCTCAGATGTCCCAAGTCGGCAGATGACGAGAGGAAGCATCCTACTTTGTGCCTATTCTGTGGCGCTATGCTGTGCTCTCAGAGCTCCTGCTGCCTCAGTCAGCTGGATGGAGAAGATGTGGGCGCCTGTACTGCGCATGCTGCCACCTGTGGCGCAGGAGTGGGCATGTTCCTCAGGTGTGTTTCAAGAGCCAAATATTTCTTAGTGCTTCACCCAGTTTTCTAATATAATTTGTACCTGATGACAGGATAAGAGAGTGTGAAATTGTACTGATGGCCAGTAAAACCAGAGGAAGCACATATCCAGCTCCCTATTTGGATGACTATGGCGAGACTGATCCTCACCTCGGGTACGAATCTCTATTGCAGTTGGGATGGTCATTTTGTAAATGAGTTCTTGCAAAAAAAAATGGGGTAGAGGAGCTCACTCACTCAGAAATGGGTCTATCAGAGATTTACTTGACTGTTAATTTTGGGGTTGCTAAGCATATCAGAGATCTTGTCTGAAATATGCTAATCAATGGTTGTCATTTGTGTTTCCAAGGAGGGGCAATCCATTGCACCTTTGTCCGGAGCGTTATAGGAAATTGAAGCAGATGTGGCAGCAGCATTGCATACTGGAGGAGATTGCTCGCAGCCTGGAGCTGGTCAACCAGATGTTCGCTTTTGATTGGCAAATGTTGTGATGTTGGAACCAGCGAAGCCATCAGAGCTGCCCCCCAACTCCCACCCCCGATGTGCGTATACGTCTTGCGCACACGCATTAGACGCTTCCTTGGAAGCCTCCTGCTGGAGCTCAGAGAGATTAGAGAGAGAAAGCACCAGACAAAGAAGAAACGGACAGAAAGAAGAAAAAAAATGAAGGGTGTGTGGTCGGAGAACAGAGCGCATTAGCCTTGTTTTAATTTGTCCGCGCTGAGAATGCAAATAACCTCCTGTCGGTAGAGACTCAAAGGCAGAACATTAGATCCACACACCATCACCATCATGTTGTGATGTCATTTAAATAATGTTTGGAGTATCTCAATAGCGTAGCATCTGGCAAGAAAACTACCTGATTTCCTTATCTTTTTTCGTCCAAATTTTAACTACGGTTCTCTGGAGATTCACGATTACAAATCATTTATCAGGTTAAACATACAGTGCATGCAAGAAGTATTGACAGTGCTTCACTTTTCCCACTTTGTATGTTACAACTTAATCCCAAATAGAATTTTTTGTCCTCAAAATTACACACACGACATACCATGACAACGTTTTTTTGCTAATTTATTAAAATTGAAAATTAAAAGTATTGATGTACATTTGATTTAGTTTTTAATTTTTTTAAATACATTTGCAAAAAACATTTTAAAAACTTTTTACATTATGAAGGAGTATTGTCTGTAGAATTTTGATGGGGCAATAATGAATTGATTACATTTTAGAAAGAGTCTGTAACACAAGTGAAGCATTGTGAATATTTTTTTGATGCATTGTTGACACAATGTCTGAATGTAATCTTCCCCTGATTAACAAAGCCACTTTTTAACACTGCTTCGAGCAAACAAAAATGATTTCAGTTTATTGGAACACCCATTTATTGTATGTTACCCTTTGGAAAAAGGGGGTTTAATGTTTGTGCTGTTTGATAGCACAACATAGTAATAAAATCACAAGTCTATCTAATCAATGTCTACTATTTTAACATATATGTACAGTACATAAGCAAATGTGATTTATTGTGGAGTTACATGGTTGTTGATTAATCACGTTTGAATTCTGAGTTGGTCGAGGCAAGTTCTTGCTTTTTGCTTTCTGCACTAGAATTAATGACTTTTGTCCATATTGTGTTTACAGCCATTCTATACCCTAAAAAGTTCAGTTCCATTTAATTGGATGCTGGGTGGATGTAAACTTGATACCGATACAACGAGATTAAAAAAAGGCATCACAGTTTCTTTAAGCAGTACACAACGATCCTCCATGGTACAGTAAAAGTTTTTTTGACTCAAAACAGAGCATACCCAGACAAATGTTCCTTTTCATGGCGTGTTTAGTGAATTCTAAGGCAAGGCAAGGCCACAGCATCCACAGCCACAATGAACTGTAACCCCTTAAGTGTCAGAGGCAGAATGTTTTTACCCTGTATTAAAAAGGCTTTTGATTGAGACAGTGTGTTGGAAAATGGTCGCATAATCTGAATTGTCCACCCCAAAAAATGTTGAACAGATGTGATGCTAAATATAAGCATTTCATCTTTTTTGCCAACATGGTATCTTCCGCACCTCAGACTATTAAAAATTTGCTGGTCAGCTGGTTACAGGTATTTGCTGGGGAGGCACGCTGTCCGGCCCATAGTGAGCTTTGGAAGTGGAGGGTACGTTGATGTTGGGGTCCCCGTTGTTGGCGGTATCCACGTGGTTATTTTTACTGAGGGTCTTGATGATGTTCAGGTTACTTCGAGCTGTTTCGATGAAGCTGTTCTCCAGCAGCCAGCCGTCCGAATCGCACTCGGGGTCTCCAAGTCTCAACATGTTCTCTAAGGATGTCTGGAGGTAACGCACGCCTGTCAACACTGACAGCTAAAACAACACAAGAGGGTCATTAATTGATTGCAATCCAAGACGGTTGAGCAAACAAGAGGATCCCATTTTATTTATAACGTCTTGGGATGATTCAGAAAACTGACTGACCTCAAAGAGCCAAGTGATGAGGACAGTGAGGCCGATGGACTGTACGATGCCGCTGTAGTGGTCCAAGAGAGCCTGGTGACACCCTTTGGTCCACAGGTTGAGCTGCTCTGTTTGGTGGTCATAGTTGAAGTGGGCCGAGTTGTTGCTAACGTGCTGCTGGATGCACGGCCGCGGGGAGTTGCTGTTGCAACAGCTGAAGGGGACGCTGTCCATCAGGTACTTGCCTTCCACGTTGCTCCTCAGGCGACTATGTACATGAAACAGGATGAGATCTGAGGTTCAGTGTCCTGTAGCTGCACTGGTGTGCTTAATATTTGCTTGGTTACTTACTCAGCCACATCTTTGTGAGACAAGTCCAGGTAGCGGTTGCTGATCCACTGGATTCGGAACCAGTCCGTGTAAGCCTTGTTGCCGCAGCACTGGAACTCTATCTGTAGCATGTCCACGGCACGCTTCAGGAAGCATCGTCCCGGTGTGTCCGTGTCCTTGTAGTACTTCATGGCCTTGCTCAGGCCTTCTCTCAGGGACTCATCCAGCTCCCAGTGCATGGTGTAGCACATGAGAGCCCCCACCAGCACGCAGAAGGTGAAGAAGAAGGTACATACAATGTAGGGCAGCATGATTAGCTTCCAGCGGAGGAACTTGGCCGTGTCGACGCAGTCATAGCAGATCTTCCCGCCCAGGAAGTTAATGGCACAGGCAATGAGGCCGACAGATATGAGCATGTTAGGAACGTACTGAATGTCCGTGTCGGCCATCAGCTCCCACCGCTTGTTGAGCTCCACCTTTAGGAAGAGGCCCAGGCTGAAGAGGATCACGCCTGTCACAACTGAGATCCAATTTAGGATCCAAAGGACCTGAGCTAGTTTGTCCCTCTTTGTCTTGGTAAAGGTCACTTTCAAAACAGCCATTGTTTATAACTCCTGTTTTTCCTGTGGATGGATTAAGGTAGGAAGTCAGGAAGAGAAGGTGATGATTCGGTGGGAAGGGTCCCTTCATAAGCAGCTTAGCCTGCTTGTGTTCACGCTATTTATTGTGCATTTTATATATTAGACATATATATATTGTACATATATATACATGCTCTGAATACAAACATTACCAAATACTAAAGCACTCTATACTTCTGCAACGACAAAGCACCTTACTAAATCAGTAGGATGAGGTTGTTTAAAAAAACATCGAGTGATAAGCTGCCGGTTGTCATGTCCACTTACCGTAACCTTAGTGATTAATAGAGAGGCTCAAGCAATTTTTCCATCATCTTTTTCTTCTTGTCTTCCAGGCTTGCTCAAATAAAGCAAGGAATTGTAATAGTAGTAGTGAACAGACATATTGTATAAAGGCAGCCACAAGGACTAGTAGCCAAGCAATGACCCTCCTCCTAATCCCCTTTAATCATTATTCAGCCCTGCTCTGACAGGGATTTGCACCTACCTTCTGCCACCTGTGCAATTTTGACTGTCCTAGCTCTGGGGAAAGTAATGACTGGGATGTGTGTAGTGTGTGTGTGCATGCACATTCTATTGTAGTATTCCCCCCCCAAATAGTTAAAGTCTACTTGTACTGTATTGCAGGGGTGTCAAACTCATTTTTTTCACGGGCCGCATTGTAGTCATAGCTACTTTCGGAGGGCCATTATGACTTGTCAGCCCAAATAAATGTATTAGCACCTCATATTATATACAGTAAAAGCTACAAAACAACCTGACAAATAACTCGTTTTCAAATCAGATGAGTAAAAACTGGTCAAATATATATATATAAAAAAAGATATTATTAAAAGTGAAGACAATTTGCAATTCTAGTGATGACACACGAATTTGACGCACAATTTGTCTTCGCCAGCCACATAAAATGATGTAGCGGGCCGTATCTGGCCCCTGGGCCTTGAGTTTGACACGTGCCCTACTGTATTGTATAGCTTACAAAGTTTTTCCTCAGATATTGTGGCCTCCAAACTAACAGCTAGCTATGTCCCCAAATAACTGTGCCTTCCACTTGAATAAATAAAAACCTCCCTGTAGTGTTTTCTACTTTAATAACACCACTGAGCCGACCAGATTTGCCTCGTTCTTGCAGCTTTATTTTACACTCATCCAGGTACAAATCGAACTCAACCACATCAGGTAAAACAGCGGATACTCAGGAATTTCACACACTACAGTCCCGTTTAAAATAAAGAAAAATACATGTCATTACTTCATGCGATAGATACTGTGGATAGAAAACCAAAGCCCGAAACGGTGCCACATGGTCGCTGTGGATAACGAGCTAGATCCGCCATTAAAAAAAAATCTGTAACCCCCCCCCCCAAAAAAAAGGTCGAATTTGGATCGTTTAAAACAAAACACGGTCCTTTTATGTTGTGGAAACTGAGAAATGGAGCGTGTAATTTGAAGCAATGCAGGTAGTGGACGCGCTCGTAGCTACTTCAAGCTACTTGGTGCCAGCGCCGCAAAAACCTTCCGTTGTCAGATTGTTTTGCGGTTAAAATGTTTGAGTTTAGGCTCCAAAACCGGACCATTAAAAGGTTCGGCGGTGTTGCCCTTGCTCAGATTAATCTGTTCAGTTGCCTAGCCCTGTGGGGACACCCGGAGAAGCAGGGACGAACCCTTCGCGACAGCCAAAGCTGATCACCATGCCGGGTGCTTTCCCACACGGACCTGAACTCGGCGGAGTGCATGCTCGGAACTTTTTTCGGAACCATTAAATTTAGGCTGTAAATCGGGGTAACCTCCCTCCCATGCTTGCTGAAAGTCCGAGCAAAAAACAGCAGGCTCGGCGTAAACCGTACGGGAGAGGTGATAAGTTAGGGTTAGTTAACACTCCGCGACGTGACTGGAGCTGGGGTGCCGTATTTATACACAAAGTATCTCTGACGTCATTGGAGTGCGCCCAGGTCGTGTTCACTAAACTTTATTGACAAAATTGTTTACCAAGGTACGGCGTAAAATAATTTAGATAAATGTCCTGACAATAATTCAAATAACAATAACAGTCATTCAAGCAAAATCAAAATTCAACTCGCACAGTTTGTCCTCTTAGGAAGCAAACGATGCATGTGACACAAATGCAGTTTGATCAGTCACAATGTACAACTAATCTAACATCTAATCCAATATAAATCTAACATAAATCTACAAATTATTAATTGACTGACATGTAGTATATTCTTTTGGTCTTCTACTCTTTTGGTCTTCTTCGTGCTTTGTTAACTGACCTCATCCGAGTTCATGAACTTTCGTTAGTTCAGGTACCACAGATTAATTTCATTACAAATCTGTGCCACTTTAGTCCCATTGCTGCCCTCTAGCGCTCATTTTTGAAAACAAAATACGTTGACGTCAATATCCGCGACGGATCGTGCGACAGACATGCGACAAAACGCAGTTACCGAGGACTCACAAATCTAAGTTCGAGATTTCTAGTTTGAGTTAGTTTTAAAAAAGTGTTAGAAAAAGTGAAAAGATTGACGCTGAGCAAGTAGAGGGTCGGCTAACCTCGGGTGGTTGTTTACTAAAGTCTTGTCTTACAATTTCTCGTCTGAGTGTGACAGGACTGAGAAAGGTTGCCATGTAGACGCGGCAGAAGAATGAGTGGTCAATTCTTTCCCCCAGAGGGCACAGATGACCACACGGTCCAACAGGAAAATGAGTTGGAGGCGCTCGCATCCATTTTCGAGAAAGACTTCCAGGATCTGCGCCAAAATGATCCGTGGAAGGTAACTGTGAGGCACCTCCGTTACTATTGGCGAACACACCCTACAAATCAATATTGTACTGTATATAATCCTTCGCTTGTCTCCTTCTTCCTCCTCTCTAGGTGAAAAGACCTCCTGAGGTGCACCTCTGTTTGCGCCCAAAAGGTCTGAACTATGGCCAGGAATGTTACGTAACAGTGGAACTTCAAGTCAAATGCCCATCCAACTACCCAGACGTGTGAGTGCCAATCTGAGATATTTACATTCCTAGCTGTGAATATTTACATCAAAGTATGTTACAGTTGTAGTTGCTTCATCACTGTGTATTGAGTTTGACAATATCTCAAGCTCATCTCGACTTTGACAATTCCAAACAAGGCACTTTCAAATAGCATAAGCCACAGGTGTCCAACTCAAGGCCCGGGGGCCAGATACGGCCCGCCACATCATTTTATGTGGCCCGCGAAGACTAATTGTGCATCAAATTCGTGTGTCATCACTAGAATTGCAAATTGTCTTCACTTTTAATAATATCTTTTTTTTTTTTTAATATTTGACCAGTTTTTACTCATCTGATTTGAAAACGAGTTATTTGTCAGTTTGTTTTGTAGCTTTTACTGTATATAATATGAGGTGCTCATATATTTATTTGGGTTGACAGTCATAATGGACCTCCGAAAGAAGCTATGACTACAATGCGGCCCGCAAAAAAAATGAGTTTGACACCCCTGGCATAACCTTTGACCACTTGTTTTAAACAGTTTAAAAAAAAAATCCAACTTGAACAAGCACTGAGGGGATTCTGCTATACAGTGTTTCTCAATGAGGGACATGAAGCTAAGGAGCTTTTGGTGGTAAATGTTATACAAGGCATATGTGACAAAGTGTGATTTATCATTTATTGATTTCTATTCTTGACTTATTAATCAATGATTTGAGTTGTAATGAAGACAATCCCAGAGAGTTAAATTTGGCAAATTAAGGAGATTCATTTACTAAATCAGTTTTATTACACTCTACTTTTGGAGAATCATCAACATATTTAAGTCAGGTGGTACTCACTCTATGACAAAATGGTTTGGGGGACGGTACCAAAAAAAAAAAAAAGACGGAAAAAGGTTGGGAATCACAATTGTAGATCATTGGTGTTAAACTCAAGTAGGGGTGCAGCTATGGATTATTTTTGTATTTGAGTAATCAAGTAACATTGTAAAAGCTGACCATTTAAAGTCCAAACATAAAATACCTGAGTAAATGATTGTACATAGTTCCGGGCATACGTTTAGCTTAGTTGGAATAAACGAATCATTGAGGCAGAGTAAATGTAATCGATGCATTTTTCTAACCGAATCATTCGAATTACTTGATGAATCGTTTCATCCCTAAACTCAAGTCATCTTTCATGGTCATTCTGCAGGCCTCCAGAGCTGGAGCTGATGAATGCCAAAGGTCTGTCAAATGATAATCTACAGAACCTTCAGAGCGAGCTCACCAAGCTGGCAGCGGCAAGATGCGGAGAGGTGAGAGCGAACACACGCATACACGTGTGAACGTACACGTCTTGTCTGACACTTGTTAACCTGCCTCTCGACACCCAGGTGATGATTTACGAGCTTGCAGACCACATCCAGGGTTTCCTGTGCGAGCACAACAAACCTCCCCCACGCTCCTTCCACGAGGAGATGCTGAAGAACCTTCGCAAACAACAGGAGAAACGGGACTTGGAGGAGCAGGAGAGGAGAGACCAGCGGCGCAAGCAAGAGGAGGACATGGTTAACAATGTTTTTTTTTTAATAAATGTCAAATGAAAGAAGAAAAACAAATTGAGCATATGTGGTGGGATCCAATTGTTTTGTAGCAGTTGTGTTGGCATGGGAATTGACAAATGTTTTCTCTCTTAGGAAAAAGAAATAATGGCTGAAATCCAAAGACGAGAGGAGGAAAAACGAGAGGAAAAAAGAAGAAAGGAGATTGCCAAACAGGTCTCAGAGCTTCAACAGTTAAAATTCGAAGCACAACGTTTCGATTTTATGTTGAGCTAATCTTAATAGGAGCGACTTGAGAGTATGGAGCTACCCATCCCTGCTAGCATGCTGGGAAAGAGCCCACCCAGTGAATATGGAACTCCTCCTGACATCACAGACACCAAGAAATGGATCCCAAACCGCCGACGGAATAACTCAACTACACGTCACAGGTACCTAAACATTCAAATTTCAGAGTTATTTTTATCCGAAAATATTGCCATTATGTTCTTTATCCATCTGCTAGACGTGAGACAATCAATGAAGACAGTCCACACACACAGGAACGTCTTCATTTCAACAGCAGCACCTTTGGAGAACTCCATGTCCACAAAGGGAGACATTTAGGTGAGTAGTGGGATTACAACTCCAAATTTGAACTCTTTGTTAATTGTGTGTGTTCGTGTTACAGGAGTGAGTGAGAGGCTCGGCCGCAACGTTTATAATGCCTTCGAGGTGAACTCGGGTGACTTTGCAGTCATTTATGAGTGGTCACTACGCTGGAACAAGAAAATGGGCAAGTTCTTCACCAGTCAGGAGAAAGAAAAGATTGAGAACTGCAAAAAGCAGGCGAGTACAGCGAGATATTTTTATGGATGTAGTGCTACCATGTAAATAAATTCACTTTAAATTGGGTAAAGCCTTTGGGAAGCCTGTGGTATCTAGGGTCAAAGTTCATGTAAACAGCAAGTATTGCAACTTATCAGTTGCAATAAAAAAAACTTCTGACTAGGCTGCTTGATTATAAAAAAAATATTAATCAGGATTATTTTGGTAATAATTGATTAATTCAAACAATTATTTTTGTTGAGGTACAAAACAATAACATTTTAATTATGTAAATTCCTTTTGGACCAAACAAAATGAAAAAAAAATAGATTTTAAAATAAAAAAATGATACAAATGTATACATTCAAGTATGGCTTCCCTGTATGAACAAACATTGGATATTAATACATAATAATAATTGTTTTTAAAGACGATTTCTGTATACCTAACAATTTTGTAATCGTGGAAAGTAGTAATTGTAATTGAATTCCAATTAATTGCACAGCCCTACTGCTGACTTAATTGTGAAGTCATTTTTGGGACTTATGAATAGCAGCTGAATATTTTACTTGATAGCTTTTACAAAAGTGAGAGCTGTTGATTAAGTTTGACACTAAACCTCTCTGTAGATCCATGCGGCAGAAAACGAATTCAACTCCCTCCTGCGTCTTGAGCACCCAAATCTGGTGCACTACAGGGCGCTGAACTCCAGCGAGAAGGAAGACTGCCTCTTGGTGGACCTTCTGGTTGAGCATGTGGCCGGCAGCAACTTGAACCAAAGCCTCCTCGATCACTCTCCCATCCCTCTGGACAAACTCTGCCATTATACGGCCCAGCTGCTGGCAGCACTCGACTACCTGCACTCAAACTCGGTGGTCCACAAACAATTGGGGGCCTCCAGTGTGCTGTTGGACTCCGAGGGCAACGTTCGATTGACTGATTACAGCTTATCCAAGAAATTCTCCGATATCTGCAAAGAGGATATTTTTGAGCAGGCGCACGTGCGTTTCTCCGAGGGCACTGCGATGCCCACCAAGACGGGCAAAAAGGGGGACGTGTGGAACTTGGGGCTGATGCTGCTGGCTCTAAGTCAAGGCAAAGAGGTGAAAGAGTATCCTGTAACCGTGCCCTCCACCCTGCCTGCTGACTTCAAGGACTTCCTCCATAAGTACGTATCGATTTATAGCAAGAAATACACATTTATTTTTGGTATACACTGTATGTTTACATTCTAGAAAAATCAAGGCATTAAAAATAAATCTCTATTTATAAGTGACAATAATTGAAGAGATTTGCGGTCCAAATTGCACAATGTGGCCTCATAGGTGCGTCTGCTCGAATGATGTCGATCGATGGACAACCCAGCAACTCTTGGATCACAACTTCCTTAAGCCTCCATCACCTAAAAACCAGCCTCAGATCCAGGACAGCAGACCCGAAGGTGAATGTATGAATGTTATAAGAATAAACGGCGGCCTCATTAGGTAAAACCTAAACTTAAAAAAAACTACACACATAGTAATATAAAGCTTTCAAATCATTGTCAGAGGTATTTGTTTAATATTAGGACTGCAAGCAACATTGTTTTAAATAATTAATCTAACGATTATTTTGTTCATTAATCGATAATTTAAATCAGAAAATATTTTAATGTCATCCCTTTTTTTTTTTTTTTTTTATAAATAGGACATTATTTCAAATTGATAGTGCATAAAAAACACATTATGATTCCAGTTATAATTCGGTCCGTAACAATCGGTGCACCTCTTTTTATTATTATTGTGCATGTGATGTGACTGGGTTATGATGTTGAGATTTTCATTCTGAAACAAATCTCATCCCTTTTTACCTCAGATCTCGCTGTGGACTTTGCATCAAACCTGCATAGCCACATCCTCAACGCTCCATTCATTCCTGGAATTCAGAGGCAGTTTTCTCGCTACTGTAATGAGTTTAAGCAACTCGAACTTTTGGGCAAAGGGGCCTTTGGTGCCGTGATTAAGGTATTCTCTTTTGATACATATAAAATCTCATCTCTTGCATGTATTGTATGAGCATCTTCACCCCCTTCTCATTTAGGTTCAGAACAATCTTGATGGTTGCTACTATGCTGTGAAGCGCATCCAGGTCAACCCTGCCAGCAAGCAATTCCGACGCATTAAAGGCGAAGTGACTTTACTGTCGCGTCTCAACCATGAGAACATTGTGCGTTACTACAACGCGTGGATCGAGAAGAGCGAAATGCCCGTCGGAGGGATGCCGAGCAACACCGATAGCTCGGAGCCTCCGAGCACTCCCGAAAAGCCATCCCCGGTCCGGAAACCTCTACCCCGGCTCAACAAGCTTGGCCTTGCTGACAACGTGGAGGACATTGCGCCACCTCCAGCCTTGTCTAGCTCGGTGGAATGGTCCACGTCTATTGAAAGGCCCTCCAGTGTTAAATGTGGTCGACACCAGTCAAGCGATGATGATGACGATGATGAGGAGGAAGATGTGTTTGGCGCCTCCTTTTTGTGAGTTCATTTTAAAGCCGACAGCGCAAACTCATAATGCATCACTGAAGTATTTTCTTCCATTCAGACCATCGGACGACTCCATCAGCGGTGTCATCTTTGACAATGGAGACGATAGCACAGATGAGATGTCACAGGTTTGAATGTTTTTTGTGATGAACTTGTGTTTGTCAGTATAACGGATGCATGAGTGTCTCTGCAGGGTGAGCCAAGCAAAGGCCTGGCAAGAGAAACAACAGAGAGTACGGACTCTGATCGACCTTTTGTCACGGTGCATTACTTGTACATACAAGTAAGTGTTGGCTCGATGCAACATGATTACCACTATGTGTCAGTCCGAAATTTACGAACCATGTGACCATGTCTGTGCAGATGGAATACTGTGAAAAAAGCACTTTGCGTGACACAATTGATCAAGGTCTTCATCAGGACCAAAATCGGCTCTGGAGGCTCTTTAGGGAAATCCTCGACGGTCTTTCTTACATTCATGAACAGGTTTTACTCACCGACAGACACATTTGAACTATATTTTCTTCCTGCTTGAGTTTCCGTTGATCAAATTGTTACAGTTATCCTTTTTCTAAGGGGATGATTCACAGAGACTTGAAGCCTGTCAACATCTTCCTTGACTTTGAAGATCATGTGAAGATCGGGGATTTTGGCCTGGCTACGGACCATCCGGCCACTGTGGTAATTGTTATTCTGTAAAGTACATTACGCATCTTGCTTAACTTTTTTTTTTTTCCTGAAATGGCTGGCATGTGAATGCAGATGCTTGCTCTCTCCCAGGCTGCAGGTAAATTTGAAGTGGAAGAGAGCGGCTCTGCAGCACTGCAAAAACTGGACCCAACAGGTGCACAAACCTTTCAAAAATCTTTGCCTCCCCCCCTTTTTTCTTTTTTCTTTTTAATAACTACACCCTCTGAATTTTTCTCTGATTTTTTTTTTTTTTTTATTGACTGTAGGAAATCTGACTGGCATGGTTGGTACAGCTCTCTATGTTAGCCCCGAAGTTCAAAGAAACACCAAAGCCACCTACAATCAAGTAAGGTTTTGTATTTTGCCTATAATCTTGATCAAATTTGATGAAAATGTAGCTGGCCTTCTGTTTTTTGTTTGTTTGTGATGATGCATTATTATGTCTGCTCTCAGAAAGTTGATTTGTTCAGCCTCGGCATCATACTCTTCGAGATGTCTTACCGACCGATGATCACTGGGGCCGAGCGCATTTCAGTCCTGAGCCAGCTCCGTGTGGTACGTGCACAACTGAGATTCATCTTGAGATATTTGGGCCATGGTACTTCATTGCCTTTCTTTCTGCAGGAGGCCATTCATTTCCCTGACGACTACAGTAAATATGAGCAAGGAACGCAGGTAAAGAATATTTTGACACAGCATTCAAATTGTCTTTTCCACGTCAACCCAAATTGATGTGTTGTGATTCTATCTGTCACATCAGAGAAAAGTGATCGAGTGGCTCCTGAAGCATGACCCTGCGCTGCGGCCTACTGCCCAGGAGCTGCTCAAAAGTGAACTTCTGCCTCCGCCCCAGATGGAGGAGTCCGAGCTACATGAAGTCTTACAGCACACTATGGCCAATATCAATTGCAAAGCTTACCGCAGCATGGTGGCCCAGTTGTTTGCTCAGATTAATTCACCAGTCATGGATTTCACCTACGATATAGACCTTCACAAGGTATGATGTTGACTTTTGCTGGGGCTATTTAGCACACAAGCAGTTCCTCTTCTTCGCCTTTAGATGTCGCTGTGGCCTACAGCAGGAAACCCAATCGGCATGTGGCCTGAAAAGGGCATGTTCATGCTTCTTGCGTGTCTTCTGATCCTTAACAGAGGCTGTTTGTTTTGTCCCCCTCCAGGGTAGCTTCAGCTTCAGCAGCGCCAAATTGCAGCAGTATGTGTATGAGACGATCACCAGGATTTTCAAGAAGCACAGTGAGTGTGGAAGGTTTGCGCACGTGGGAAGCTGACATCCATCTGCAAACCTTTGAGACCCAAACATCTGCTCGGTTGAACGTCTCATGAACAACAATAAATGCACTGTTACAAAGAACATCAGTTGACACACGGACCCGTGTTTTACTGCATTTGTTCAAACTACTGATTGCCCCCAGCTGTACTCAGTTGTTCATGCTCATTTTGGATCTCCTCACATGCGTCACTTCTTTCAAGGTGAAGGTCATGTTGTCCTTTGCATACGCTTGCAGCGTTGTGTGATGTTTGTCATCAGGTGCGGTACGCCTGCAGACGCCGCTGCTGCTTCCCAGACACAGGAAGCTCTGTGAAGGCAGTGAGCCGGCCTGCTTCATGGACCACAGTGGTATGCTGGTAACGCTGCCCTACAACCTTCGTGTAAGCCTAGCGCACGTTGCACAGCACAACCGTACTGCTTCACATCTACACAGAAAGGGAACAATTAATTTTCCTTTGTGCTGACTCACACAGTCAACAAGAAACTATGTGGACTAAGTCGTTGATTGATTCCTGCAAGATGTGAACCGTCATTATTAATTATATGAATGCAACTTTTTTTTTTTCTAGATGGCGTTTGCGAGATATGTTGCCCGAAACAACATAACACATCTAAAAAGGTAAAATTTTAACCCGGGATGAGCAAGGTTTTGTATTAAAAATGATCATAAAAGAAAAAAAATGGAAAGATCATATCAGATCGTTCATTAATTTGGTTTGGTTTCCATTTTTTGTCATTTCGTAATTGCATTGACTCAAAAGAAGCTTGTGTTAATGTGTGTCTCTTTTCCAAGGTACAGCATTGATCGCGTGTTTCGACCCAGGAAGCTGGATCGCGCTCACCCAAGGGAGCTTCTGGAGTGCGCCTTTGACATCATCACACCCGTCACCAACAGCCTGCTCCCAGATGCCGAGACCATTTACACCATCTCCGAAATAGTCCAGGAATTCCCTGCACTTCAGGTTGCTCCCCTTTTACCATATTTGAAATAACTCAAGTGTCAGTACGCGCTTAGCTGCCTCGCCTTGCTTCATTTCTAGATAGTACATTTTGTTGACTGGCTTCGACATGTCCTTGTCCTCTCCAATGGATGCCGTCATCTCAACCTGTGTTGTTTGTTTTCCTTCTCCCTTAAACGTCCCACTCGCATGCCTAACATACCAAGCTGTTGAGGAAGTCAGACAGATTTACACCATGTTTATTATATACACCCTAAATCAGTTTGGCACAGCTTACTCTACTTCCTCCCCTCCCTCTCTGTAAAATCCATTTCCTGTCCACACTTCCCAAAGCTGCCTGTTCTGACTGGCATGTCTCTTGAACTCAATCAACCCAGGTTCAGCCTCTGCAGGGGTCCTCCAAGCCACCCAACTCAGTGTGAAAGATTTTAAATTAAATTTACAATTAGAGCAGCGTGGTCATAATTTGACATCGGTGTTTGTGTATTTGGCTGAGATTTTTTTTTAAGTGGACAGTCTCTCCTGTTATTAAATTGATAATCGCGCTTCCTCTTTGTTAATGAGAAATTATTTTGCGTTGCAGTCTTTGTTGGAAATGTATTTTTACCCCTTCACAATTCCAGGAGAGGAATTACAACATTTATTTGAACCATACAAGTTTGCTGAAGGCCATCCTGCTTCACAGTGGAATCCCTGAGGACAAACTAAACCAGGCCTCCAACATACTATGTGAAGCCATGGTCAGTAACTGTCTCACATGTATCACAGATGTTGTCCATGTGTGTCTTTAGCAGGTTCTTCACCAATATTTGTTGAATGTCCTGTTCTGGATTTTTACCCCAGAGTGAAAAGCTGACCAAACGTGAGGTAGAGGCAAAGTTCTGCAACTTTTCACTGTCAACAAACAGCGTGAGTGTCCGCCAGGTGTTTTTGTTGTCCGGAAAAATAATCCCACAGCAGCATCCCTCGCAACTGCTGAACTTTGTCTCTTTTGTGTAAAGTTGCAGGTGTTGTACAAGTATATTGAACAGAAGGGGACCCTAAAAGAAGTGGCACCATTACTGATTTCACTTACCAAGCAGAAGACGGCCGTCATGCAAATGGCCAAGCAGGGACTCAAAGATCTGGAGGAGGTTACGGTGCTACTTCAAAGACTTGGAGTGAAACTGCCAGTAAGGATGTCAAATGGATCAACGATACACAGTGGCTTTTAAAACCTTTTAATGCCAGATTTTTGTGATGAGAAAAAAAATTAAGTAAAGGAGGAGTAAGTAAAAATAAAATAAGAAAATGTGTTTGCATAAGTGTGCACCCCCTCTCATAACCAGGGATGCAGCTCTAACAGGTTCAAAGGGAGTCAGCCCAAATAAATGACCCCAAATAAATTTAATCTCTTGTAATAGATTGTTCCTGACATTTATATTGCTTACTAGCAGAATCCCGATTTTTTTTTGACTAAGATTTTGAAATGTTCATAATTCTGCACATGTAGACTAAGGCTCTAGTTGTAGCTAAAGAAAAACAACCGAAAGCATTATGCTGCCCCCAGCATGCTTCACAGTAGGTATGGTGTTCTTTTGGTGATAAGCAATGTTGTTTGTGCCAAGCATACCACTCGGAGCCTGTCATATCCTCAGTTATGAGGGTGTGCCCATCCTGCAACCACATTATCTCAGTCATTAATTTTTACTTCCTCTCTTTAGAGGATTTCATTTGTCGTGCATATGTATCATGGGTGAAATTTGTGTTGGGAAAATTATCTCACAAAAATCTGGTATTTGAACAGTGTTTGTTTTTGACCCTATGCAATGTGTGTGGTCTCTCTACAGGTGGTAGTCAATTTAGGTTTAGTGTACAAGGTGCAGCACCATTCTGGAATCATCTTCCAGTTTGTGGCCTTCATCAGGAAACGCAAGCGGATAGTGCCAGACATACTGGCTGCTGGAGGACGCTACGACCACCTGGTAGTGTAAATGATAAAGCCATTCATTCATAGTTACTATTAGAAATCAAGTTCTGCATGACCAGTTTAAATATTTCAACTTAAAAAACATTTCTGTATTAACATTAGTGATCCAGGGTGTCTTGATAAAGATTGACGTCTCTATTGGTAGATCCTGGAATTTCGTGGGCCTGCCTCCACAGTGCCAGTGCCTTCAGCAGTTGGTGCCAGCGTGGCGTTGGACAAAGTGTGTGCTGTGGTGGCCAGCATGGAGGAGCCAGTGAGACACCTACACACATGCTAACATCTGACATTACAATAGAGCGGCATAGAAGGATTCATATTTAATGCCTTCACTTTTTTTTTTTTTTTTTTATAACACTCATATCTTTGCTCTGTTTCCCAGCCATCAGTGAGTTCTTGTGATGTCCTCGTGGTTCCTGTGGGACATTCATGCATGTCCAGGGCCATCAGTGTTGTCCAGAAGCTGTGGAGCAACGGTGTTTCTGCAGACATTGCCTACGACGTTTCACAGGTTTGTGTCAATTGAATGGCGACATGTACTCCACATTATATATACTTTGGATATCATAATGGGATGAAAGTACCAGAGCATCTTTTTCACAACACTTACTGGTAAATATATTTTTTTTCTCTGTACACCCCAGATAATATCCCATCCTCCACCCTGATTTTGGATCTTTTTTTTTTTTAGGCTAAAATTGACTATTCTTGAGAAATTGTGGTAATTGTAGTATTCAAAGTATATTTCTGATAACACATTGTGTAAACTTTTTCTTCCAAGTATTTTATCAGTAAATGATGTTGCAGCACATCAATGCATTTAGGCATGTCGTCCACTGACATGCAACTTAAGAGGCTGTGATAAGTGTTGAACTGCAGCCAGTGTTTTTTGTTAGCTTGGCAATTTTGAAGCTAATGATAAGGTCTCGGTGCTATTTAGAAGGAATTCTGCCCCTTTTTCTTGCTGATAAGAATGAGCAGTCATATAACTGTCAGCACTTAATGGAGCCTTATCATTCTAATACAGACGACAATATCAGCAAATATAAATTGCAAGTAGTGTGAGCCTATGAGCACTCATAAAAAAATATTTTTGACCCATTATGAAGAGTCCAAGTACTAATCCCAGTTCTAATTATTATATCTCTGTTAAACAAAGCATAGTTTCCTTTTTTTTTTTTCCTGCTCTCTGACCAGAAAATAAGAAATCTGCACTACACTGCAGCACCGTAAATTCATATTTGAGTTCAAGCGGTCAGGGAAACTTTTTTTAAAAAGAAAATGAGTTTGTGAATCCCACCCAACAACTTTTCATCCCACAGCAACCTCCCAATAAATACTTTATAGGGCAGAATCATAAACTGTAAACAACAAGCTGATGAGTTGGGCATTGCATTTTAGGGGCTTGCAAGTGGAAACACGCTGTGATTGGACAAAAAGAAAAAAAAACCTGAGTCCTGATGCCTCTTTCACTTTCCACAAGTATATTTGAGAAGTTCAAGTACATACTATATGTAAACCCTGCCCACATGTTTTTCCCCCCTTTATTTTTTATTTTAATGTTCCACTCCTGACAGTGTTTACATTTCAAGTCCTTTGTAATGACATGGGACATAAATGGCCAGCCTTTCTGCTTCAAAGCCCCCCAGAAACAAATTAGGAAGAGTTTGTTTCTGGCTGGAAACAAGCAACCCTCTCTAATTGTCAAAAGTGTTTGTGTGGGTTTTTAGCTGATTACGTGTGCAGCCCAGTACCCAAATAAGTGGTGAGACTTTGAGAACAGCTTATTCAGATTAAGCTTTTGTTAGCTGCCATCACATGGCAAAGTCTCACAGCAACAATTATAGCACACTTCCAGTTTGCCTAATAAGCCAAATAAGGCTTTGATACATTATCTGTAACCTTTGGTTGACATCAGAGGATGTTGTAAGTTTTTAGTAAAAGTTTACAGTAATGTGATGCTCATTCTTTGTACTCTGAGGACTGCAGGGTTTGTTCATGAACCACATGATCAGTGTTGTTTTTTCCCTTGTCAAAGCACGATTCTAACAGTGTACACACTGGCGACGCATAATTTGAGATCGCTGATTTCCATGTTTGTCTCATTCCAAGGGAAACTAAAATTGAGCATTTTTTGTATGTGTTAGTCTCAGGAGACCTTGATGGACCATTGCCGGGTGGCTGGGATCACATGCATGGCCATGGTTTCTGACAAAGAGGGTAACTACGTGAAGGTAAAAGTGAAGAACTTATTTAAGCATTAAAAAAATGGGAAAAAAAATCTGTCAATTACACTTGTTGATTTTCAGCTCAATAGTTTCCACTTACCACTTCTAGGATTTTATTTTTTTTTTGCAAAATTTTAGACTGTCAAAATCTCTTCTAGCGTGGCTGAATATTACGTGCAGGAATTTACCAATATGCTTTGCGTACAGGAACTAGCCAAATAGTTTCTCCAGACATGTCGTGTCTATAAAGCATCTGTTCTTTAGTTTGTCAATACTTGACTTTCATTTCACCAAAGCACATCTTTAAGTTGTTTAATCAATCCTCAGGTCAAATCCTTAGAGAAGGACAGACAGTCGGAGAAAAGAGTTCCTGAGTTGGAAGTGGTGGAGCACATCATTCAGAAATTTCGGACCAAATTCTTAGAGGAAAGATACATCAGGTAAAGTGATTATTTTTTGGCTTCAAGTGTTGCTTTCATTTCTGGGAAGCTCGATACAAGTTGTTCCTTGTGCTCCTGCAGGGAAATATCTGAAAGCATAGGCCAAAACGCTAAGGGCTCCCAGATCAACACCACAGGTACGACGAGGCACACACACACACACACACACACACACACACACACACACACCCCTCCCTCTGTTTACACTCAATGCTGATGTGAAGCGTTAACACGTTTAACAGTTGTACCTTTGTTTCCCTGCAGACTGCTGAGTTACTTTCATGTTTCCAAAGTTGAACGTTATAAAGCAGGGATTAACCCACAGGTGTCAAACTCAAGACCCGGGGGCCAGATACGACCTGCCACATCATTTTATGTGGCCCGCGAAGACAAATTGTGCATCAAATTTGTGTGTCATTACTTGAATTGCAAATTGTCTTCACTTTTGATAATATATATATATATTTTTTAGTTTGACACCCCTGGATTAACCTATCAGGCCTGAGTGATAAAAGATTAGTTGGTGCATTTAAGTTGTTGCATCACCCACACACAATTGCACAGCCAACAGTGTGTTATAATGATAGTATAGATTGATCGCACAAGTGTGTGTATCTGTTTTTATACTGCTGTCCCATCAGCTCATGTTTTACCTAGAACTTTTCTAAGCCTGTTTTGGAAAATTGAAGAACCTCCTGTTTTTTTTTTTTTTTGGCCCACAGGATCTTCTGAGCAGCATGGGAGCAGTTGCAGCATGAACATTAATGTGAATGTCATCAGTTCGGAGAAAGTGTCTGCCAGCGCAAGACGTCGCTTTGAGACTCAGGTAACTGAGGCGATGCATCCTTTGCCACGTTTACATGGAATAGTTCAGTTCAATATTAAGTGGCACTCTAACATAACCCCGCCTCTTAAAGGCACACACTGCACTAAGATACGTAGCGTATTTTCAGTATATTTTATGCTTGCAATTTGTTTCATGTGTCCAAATACATTTGCAATGTTTAAATGTCTGCTTTTCTTTTTTTTTTTTTTAAATATTGCAGACTTCCACCTATTGTGGGAAAACTGCATTAAGTAACAGCATGAAAAAAACAAACATTATTTTTGTTTGTTTACGATTGTGCTTTTTCATTTTGACCATGCAAGGAATTCTTTTCTTCCACCCTTCTGCTTTTCTCCATTATTTTTGACTTTATCTTGCTCTCCCCCTCACTCAGATCCACACCAGATTGCAGACTCTTACAAACAGTTTGCAAAACAAGAGCAGTGACATTGAGGTTCTGGCAGTAAGTCATTTTGTTTGTTTACCCATACATCCACTCCCCCTTTTAGTACAGTCCCTCTTCATCTTTCCAATTCAAGTGTGACATCTCTACGCGATGAAAAGGTTTTTGATAGCCAAAGTATGAAACATCAGGAGGAGGAGTCCTTTTAGAGTTGTTTTACCTCATGCCAAGCTCCCCACTGAATCCAAACATGTCACTATACAATTCTTTCAACACATACTTCAATGTCCTCCTGCCATTTTGAAATTTTTTTTGTGGTTGCTTCCTAGATTTATTGCCAAGATATTCACACCATAAATCATCTTATTTACCTGTCACTGCATGATCCAAAAAAATGTTTGTCGTGCCTGCGGGACTCTGGACTGTATCAAGGTCTCATTCGTAAATATGACTTATTGAAACATCCCACGCCTAATCACCTTCATCCCACTAAACGGTCGCACAGGCTTCCAAGTCTTTGTTGTTGCATGTCAGCGGCCTGTTTGCATATCAGTCCGACTGGAACACAGCAGCACTCATTTTCCAATGATAGGCCCAAGAGGCAATTAGCCCCTTCCTGGGAAAGGGACACGGGCTGTTTTTCAAGCCAGCCAGGGGAAAGTGGAATTTTGAGTAATAGAGAATTGCGTAACCCGTTGAGTGAGATTGTACAGAAGGCATTATTGTTCGCTAAATCGTCATGGCATTATTTGGAAACACAATGGCTTCTAGTAAATGTACTTGTTTTGCTTTCCTGCAGGTGGACCTTCAGAAGGAAACTCTGATCAACTTCCTGTCTCTGGAGGTTGGTTCCCTTCGGACTTTGTCCAAAACATTTCAATAAAAGGTTACATCCTGGTGATGGGAGGAATGCTGTGGGTTGGGGCTGCCTGGAAAGAGTGGGCATCATAACTCAAGGACCCAGACAGGAAGAGGGGATCCCGTCTCCTTCCTTTAGCGTAGCCTCTGTTTAAGGAGGTGGTGTGAGGGAACACCCCTATTTTTTTTCCACCACAGTAGAGAGACTTGCTCCAGTCGTTTGAACCTGCACCCCATTTAACAATGCTGCCAGACAGGCTTGCATGCTTCAGGGGTCTTAATATTCACGTTCCAAACCTCTGGCCACAAGCCTCCTTCCAATAACTGCTGTGCAGAAAGAGTTGAGGCTTGGAAAGACATTTAATTATCATACGATCCAGAGGTTGCAGCTCATAAATTAGCAGGCCACCCGCAACAAACTCCACCTAGCAAACAATACCTGTCTCTCTTCCACAGTTTGAGAACGAAGAGCAGTACCACAGCAGCGTAAAGACTCTTCTGTCACGTCTCCCCAAGCAGCGCTACCTGAAGGCCATCTGCGATGAGATTCACACTTTTAAAATGACCAAGAGGTAGGATTTGTCATCAGATGTCACCATTAATTAATGTTTCAAGTTTTGAGTAAAAGTGAAAGCAAGACTAAATCGGACATCCGTATCATAACTAATCAGTTTCATGTTGGTAGCTGCCTAGAGTAAGCTAAATGTTCTTTTCTCCTCTCAATTGAGGCAATTCATTTAGCAAAGGAGAAAGTGGAACGCTTTTCAAAGCCCAGGTCAACGTGCGTAGCGAGGGAGCTCTATGTTGTACATTCCCGTTTAATATTCTCAATCCCTCCAGCGATGTAAAATCCCCCGTCTTTGAGCCTCGAGTGTTGACACCCGCGAATGCCCCAAGAGATGATTTTCGCTCAGGAATGATGAGATTGTTGCAAAAAATTGAGAAAATAAAAATCAGCCTTGCAAGAACACTTGGTTTTAATTTCCTGTTTATGTCTTCGATTTACGATTCGAGTGAATCGAAACTGATAAAAGAAAAGCGAGGGAATTTTGCGGGGGACTGAACATCTGTGTAGTTGTTTTTGTTGAAAGCGAGAACTAAATAAACAAGGCCTTGTGAACAAGTTGGCGTTACCTGGCAGTAGCAGATCATAAAGTTGTTCAGGGCTTTCATAACTGACTTGAACAAAGCATTTGTGCGCCAGGTCAACTCCTCTCAACATAAATTTACAAATTCAAAGTGATTGAAGCTCCACACGTCTCCTTGCTTCTTAAATTCCATGTCTGACACGTGTTGTCCTTGCTTCAGGGTGGCCGTGGTGGTCTTGTACAGCTTGAAGGATGACTACTACAAGACCCTCCTGTGAAGCCCATTGTGTTCCATGACCTGGGCCACTTCCTGCCGCCGGCCCGGGAAATAACACCTTCAGACTTGAATGTGTGCTTGGATATAAGGACAGGCACTGGCCCTCAAAGACATTTTTTTTTCTACCTTCATTATACCTCAGCTTTGTTGATGAAACTGTTGTGTCATGGTACGAGGTTTGTGGACTTAAACATTGCCTTAATTGCATTATTGCGCTTTTTATTTTCACCTACAAACTGTATTTTTCTTGTAATAAAGAGCAGGACTGAAAGTATGAATAAAATCTTTCCGAGCATGCTGTGTGCTTTCGTGTGTTCTTACCATTCTCACTCCCCCAAAAAAATCACTTTTCTTTCTAACGTGTTTCAACCAAAATGTAGGAAAGTGAGAAATATGTTTATTTTATTGATCCTTCTGAAAAGAAATCCTCATCTTGACGTTTATGAGCAAGCTTTGACTGACAAGCCTGCACGACTTGTGTGCTTTCCTGGCTTTTATAAGTCTATTTGGTTAGATGAGAGACTTCTTCCCCTCTCATCTGAAATAATATTGAAGAAATAGACTGCTTCTGCTTAACACATGGGTGTCAAACTTAAGGCCAGGGGGCCAGATACGGCCCGCCACATCATTTTATGTGGTAACTTGGAAAACATATTGGAACGCGGCCCCGAGAACGAGAGCTTGACACCTGTGACCTTTGATCATGATATTTCCCTAATAAAGTGGCCTGTTATTAGGTACACTTGAAAATGGCGGTGTACCTATTAGAGTGTCCGTGTGATTCCCTCGTTAAGTGCACCTGCGTGAAAAGTTTTAGCTACTTTTGAACGTGAAAGTGGCTAAAACTTTTCACGCAGGTGCGCTTAACGAGGGTCACTTGGAAAACATGATGGAACGCGGCCGAGAGGACTAGTGCTTGACACCTGTGACCTTTGACCATGATATATCCCTAATAAAGTGGCCTGTTATTAGGTACACTTGAAAATGGCGGTGTACCTAATGGAGTGTCCGTGTGGTTCCCTCGTTAAGTGCACCTGCGTGAAAAGTTTTAGCTACTTTTGAACGTGAAAGTGGCTAAAACTTTTCACGCAGGTGCACTTAACGAGGGTCACTCGGAAAACATGTTGGAACGCGGCCGAGAGGACTAGTGCTTGACACCTGTGACCTTTGACCATGATATTTCCCTAATAAAGTGGCCTGTTATTAGGTACACTTGAAAATGGCGGTGTACCTAATGGAGTGTCCGTGTGGTTCCCTCGTTAAGTGCACCTGCGTGAAAAGTTTTAGCTACTTTTGAACGTGAAAGTGGCTAAAACTTTTCACGCAGGTGCGCTTAACGACGGTCACTTGGAAAACATGTTGGAACGCGACCGAGAGGACTAGTGCTTGACACCTGTGACCTTTGACCATGATATATCCCTAATAAAGTGGCCTGTTATTAGGTACACTTGAAAATGGCGGTGTACCTATTAGAGTGTCCGTGTGATTCCCTCGTTAAGTGCACCTGCGTGAAAAGTTTTAGCTACTTTTGAACGTGAAAGTGGCTAAAACTTTTCACGCAGGTGTGTTTAACGAGGTAACTTGGAAAACATATTGGAACGCGGCCCCCGATCCCTCATTAAGTGCACCTGTGTGAAAAGTTAGGCTTCTGCAGACCGTGAAAATGCCCTCAACTTTTCACTCAGGTGTGTTTAACGAGGGTAAATTGGAAAACGTATTGGAACGCGGCCCCCGAGGACTGGAGTTCGACACCCCTGGAAGCTAGGGTTAGGGTTTCAAACAACTCGTCTGACTTGAAAACAAGTTATTTGTGAGCTTGTTTTGTAGCTTTTACTGTATATAATATGAGGTGCTCATACATTTATTTGGCTTGACTTAGGTTGTGCTTCCAGGTGAATTCCAAAATCAAGCAGATCTTGGAAGTCTGAATTCAAAAAGATTCTTGACCACTTTTTTTCACACATTTATTTCTCAAAATGAGTAAATGTTACAGTTTCACTTATTTACAGGGTTTGGAACAAAGAAATAAATAAAGGCAATACTGAATATAGCTGATTGGTGTAAATGCTCTAAAATGTACAGCAGCTTTGGCTACAAAAGGTCATCCAAAAAGAAAAAACAAACTATAGTATTAATAAATAAAGCTATGTGAAAAAATAAATAGGATACTCTTCTGCTCAACTAATTTCGACTAGCTTTTTACACAAAGTAGAACAAAGAACAGGGCATCTTTCACACTTCATTTTAAAGCACGTTATCATGAGTCCAACAAATCTGAGTCACTAAAACACACCAATCTACCAATTTTGGCATCACAATCATATTTGTTATGGAGAAATAAATTGGCATTGGTCTGAGTGGTGATTGAAAAATGGAATTCTCCTCTGATCCGATTGGTGTAGTACGTTGCCTCCAGCTTGAACAATGTGTGTTTACTGGAGTGCTTTAATGCGCCCACCAAATCCCTGATTAGCATGTTTATCCCTCCAAGAATCCTGCAGTGGCATGGAAAAAAAAAAAAAAAAAAAGCCGGAGAGCGCTACTTTTTTTTTTTTTTAAACGCGTGGCAATCTATTATGCAGTATGTACAATCAGATCAGGAGTGATTATTACTGTTTTTTTTTGGTGTTTTTTAAAGGGCAAGTGAAGCAGTTGTGTTTATCATCAAACCTTTAAGGCTGGTGCATCAATGTTTTAAAAATAATCATTGGCAACATTCACACGCAACAATGTGCAGTTTTGAAGCGGTATGAAACATTCCTTAAATGTTTACTGAGGAAGAAATCATTCTCAAGGCTCCAGAATAATTTTATTACTGGGAGCATTGTGGCCCTTAACTTGAATTTTTATTTTTTGTGGTGCAATTAGAAAATTAAGGGACACACAATAACTCATTTTTATTACACAACTAATAAATTAGATGAAGTGTGGAGAAGAAATTTGCCATCAACAAAAGTAATTATAAAAACGATTAGATCTATTGAGATTAATGAAAAATTGAGTTGCACTCTCTCAAATTTCCAGAGCATTTTGGGGCATTCTGGAGCCCTGACACTGCACCATTTTTGTCTCATCTTCTGCACCTAACATTCTTCCGAGATGCACATCACTCTGATTCAGCTTCCAGATAGTCTGAAATTTGAAAACCAGGTTTTGCAGGATGGTTCTGTTTAACTTGCATGGAAAATCTATTAGTTTCTCTTTTCCTCAAAATATTCCAGCAGGAATCCTTGTGGATGATTTTATAAGATTTATACATGAGGTGGTGGGAATGTTTTGACCAGCATAAATGTTCACCCTAATCAGATATCAACAAAAATAAGAGTCAGCCTAGGACAACATGAATAGGAATACAGTACAGTTTCAATATACACAAACTAAACAGAAAGCACACATTCTAACGCAGGGTGTCTATAAAGCCTGCTGGACTGTTACAATTTGGTGGATCCAAGTGGATTACCAGTTTTTTTGGCCTCCCTGCTAAATGTACTGACAACATCCACGAAGCACTTCTGTAAACTTCGAAGCTTAACCCCTCATCCAGGAACTTTTTTTTCCTCCTCTTCTAGTCCGAAAGGAGTAAAAAAAAAAAAGTGTGTGATAAAGTCTGAGTGAGAATCCTCGGTGATTGTGTAGTAAAGCCAAGTGAATGTGTGTCCTCCCAGAACATTACATCAGTGATGCTGGAGAAGGTCCAAACACACAAGAAAGGTCACATTAAATTGTTGCTTTATCCATCGTGGGGTGTCCTTTTGTTTACCAGTCACATAGAGTTTAGCGTGTAGCAGACTGTGTCCACAGTGTGTGTGTGTGTGTGTGTGTGTGTATGCATAAATCTCCATACAGCAGTACGAGAGAGCATAAGGTGACAAACAGCTCTGATCTGCTGATGTTTGATGTTAGCGCGCCGTCCAGTTGTTTGCCAGCTTGGCTCTGGGGATGCTCATCTTGTCTGTACAGGGAGAACTCATCTCGGGTGAGAAATGGATCCCACAGTCGTTCTTCACGTTCTGAAATTTGTTTTCCTTGGAGGGCTCCATGTACACCACCTGGTTTTTATTCACATGCTTCAGGATGACGGTCTGAAGGGGGAGAGGGTGAAGTTCAAAATGAGCATTTTGTCATTGCAGTATGGATTTACAAATAGTCTCACCTTCTTTGGAGCACTGTAGCAGGACATCTGCACCCACTTTTTTTTTTTGTTGATAAGCAAAGCAACAATGAGGAAGATGATGATGGCCAGGAGGAGACCTGCCAGGATCCAAGCGGCTGATTGGTAGATGAGGGCCATCTCTGTTTGGTTGGGGTAATTTTCACCCAAAATTGGCTCATCTGTTAGATGTTTTCAAAAACAAGCACATCAATGTCAGACAGTGTGCTATTTTGATTTTATTTTTTTCAAATTTAACAATGTCCCCTTACCTGTGTCTGCAACAACTGGTGCTTCTGTGACATCAGCGCTCCCATCAGCCCGCCGCACACTCGTGGTGATCCTTGTTTTGGTAGCGACGGTGGACAACAACACTGGCGCAGATGTCGTCATTTCTTCCCAGACAGAAATAAAGCTTTTATTTTCAAAACGACTTTTGCAATGCAAAAGCCAGCAGACGTACAACAGTGTTATTGTTTCAACTCCCCTCCCTGTGTTTCCATGAATAGCTAGGAATGTTTCTCACCGTGGCTTCATAAAAGCCCTTATGTGAAAGCCAAATAATAAAAACAAAGGGTGCTCAAACGGCATATCAGGCTGAACAATGGGATCCTATGCCGAGGTTTTCCCCTGTAGGAAAAGCTGACGCGGAGCTTCCTGCGCTGCCACAGAGCGAACGTTGCGGTCCGATTCATCCGGGGACAGGAAACACGTGTGAATGTGCGGATGCTCGAGGAATGTTTTTGCTCGATTCGACTGTGTGCGTCGTGTGTGTATCGCCTGGAATGCCGTTGCGAACGACGGTGTTTGCCCGTGCAGCGCCAGAATGGCTGGCCTTAACGAACTAACACATATACACACACGCATTTTCAAACAGGCTTTCCCTCTTTTTGGCAGGTACCGTTATGAATTAGGATCCCCCCCTTCCATCAACAAGCTCTGCCTTGTTCTCCATTATGATCTTTATGTGTGGAAGTTTTGTATCGGCTAATTTTAGTGGTGGACTGTAGGCCCAGAATTAATCAAAAATTGTCTTTTTTTGGGTGTAATGTAAAACTCACCGAGACAGTACGGGCAACACTGGCCCTTGCGTAAGACGGGCACCCTGCAGTTGGCAGGTGGACAGCGCTGGGAGAAACACTGAATGGTGCCGTTGTTGCAGATGCAGCTGGTGCAAGCGTTGGTCTTCCAGGAGTCTCCTGCTAGCAGCACGTCTCCTTCATTGGTGATGCAGTACTCCTGCTGGCTGGTGTTCACCGGCAGCAACGGACTCTGTGTCTCATCTGTGGAGGCGTGGAATCAGTTAAATAAGGTTTCACTTGATCATTTGTCCAGATTGTACTGCTAACATTTACATTAGAGTCACTGATCTAGAGTAGTTGAGGTCTTTGAGTCATATGAGTCTCATCTAAACATGTCTTCTTGGACCATTCTTTGGCTCAGAAAATCTTAATTTTGCGCTACTAAGGCAAACATTGTCCAAAATGTCTCGGCGGAGAATTAAACTTTAACTTGGTGTCAATCAGCAAAACTCACCAGTTAACCTTAAATGTTTTTAAACAAAAAATGAAGGACTAATAAAGTAAGGGGGCAACGATTAATTAACCGAACAAGCATGAAAAGCCAAGACGAGGAAAATGTCAATTCAAGATGCTTCCCAAATGTCCAGTCTAAGCAAGGGATTCCAGCAGGCAGATGTTAATTCAGTCTGATATCTCATCCAACTCTCTCAGGGGCCAAAATCCTCTCCTGACCCGAAGTATTGGCTCAAGACTGTCCACCGTACACATCCATCATAAGGCCCTGTCTGCGGGATATGTATTATTCCCGCATTCCTGGTGACCGTTCCCACATTTATATGAAAGGCTAAGCAAGCCTCTTGCAGTCTGCTCTTGTCAAGGCTTTACTCAAGTCTTTGAGCAACGTACCTAAGCACACGTGACAACAGGTGTCCGGGTTCTTGGTTGGTGTCTGGCACAGAGCCGGGGGACAAACTTCCGTGTCGCACAGCACGCGTCCCTGCCTGCAGGTACAACGTGTGCACTCGTCCAAGTCCCAGGTCTCCCCTTCCACGTAGAACTCCCCCCCAGGAGCTCTGCACACCACCATGTCCATCCCCTCCGGCAGACCACTACCCGACTCATCTAAAGTTTTAAGAGAGGAAAGAAATTGTGATATTTGCAAAGCGTTAGCACGACTTAGTGGCATACCTTCACATGTTGGACAACAGTGGTCAGACTTCACGACTGGATGAGAGCAGCTGGGAACGGGACAGGATATGAGCACACACATCTCCCTTCCGGAATGACAGTAGCAGTCGCGGCAGCCGTCGTGCCAGCTTTCGCCTTCTTCGTATCGCTTGCCATTAGAGGTAAGGCAAAAGCTGGGAACTGGGATGGAGGCGGTGGTGCTGGGGGGGTGAGTATTCTCTGGAAAAAAAAAATAAAAAATATTCAAACAGTTAAAAGACAAGTGAAATACAAACCAACTAAAAAAATTGTATGGTGTAGACTGTTTATTTACAAATACCATAACATTTTTAAAGTATTAAGCATTAGAATTAAAAATGATGTCACAATCTAATATTTCTGAAATACTAAGATCCTGATATGTTTTTGTTGATTGTTATCAAAACAAAACAAATATCCTGTTGCCTCAGAGTCCTGACTTTCCAAAGCCACCAGATGGATTTAACCCAAAGTAGCTTTTATGGATAGTTGGAATCTTCTTGGATTAGAAAGAGAGCCAAACTGAAGTATAAAAAGCAATTCCCATGTGCCCTCCCTTTCATTTTTAAGGAAAAAAAAAAAAAAATCAATACATAATTTACTAACTTTGAACATTTTTGACAAACCACGCAAAAACTTTCCCAGCTCTTTAGGTTAGCATCAGTTTGTTTATATTTAAAGTAAAACTGTGCATCTTTCCTTCGTTTTCTAAAAAGACAGCAGTCATTTGCATGGACTGTAGCATATCTTGAGGTTGAAATATTTATAACACGGCTTAAAAAAACCCATCAACGCTTACCGTAAAATGGAGTATAAATCAGTCATCTGAATTTGAACTTAGAGGTTGGAGGAATCTAATTAGACTTGCACCCAGCTACTGGATAAAGCCAAATACCAACCAAAACCCCAAAAAGGCAAACATTTAAGTCCCCGCAGAAGAGCAGCCAGAGGTCAGAGGAAATCAAAAGTGCAGCTTTGTAAAACAAACTCACACATAGATTTTCCTCATGCTTCCACCCATTTAGCTTGAAACTGACTTACACTGGTTGAATTGTGAGCGTGAAGAAAAAGCGCTAACAATTTGACTATATTTATTATCTCTGAACTTTAATGAGAACCTGTGTTTAGAGTGGCCTGACTATTTGCGTCACGAAAGCTGGGCTGGTTTCCAAACTCATTTTGCTGAATGCAACACTCTTATACCAGCCACAGGAATTTACAGTAGTTGCTTTGATTGCACTTGAAGTGCTAATATAAACAAAGACATGACTGAGCATTGGCAGCATGTGAAATTTATACAATTGGGCAGTAAAACGCTTGACTTAATATATGTAATTATCAAAGTCTCCTACAGAGCATTTTGCCATTTTATTGCTTAATAACAGCTATAAAAGGCCACAAAGTTCTGCAATTACTCAAATTAAAAAAATGTTTGACATAATGACGTCAACAAATATTATTTATTTTGCTGATTATAATTTGTGCATGCATTTTATCGCCAAATAATTCTAAATGTATTTACAGTAATCTTGCATTGCTGCATGTCTCGGCAAATATTCAATTTTGTATTTTATTTTTAACTTTTAATAGTGAGGTACCTTTACACATGCAGATGGAGCAGCCCTTCTTGTTCTGCTTGTAGCCGTCGCTGCAGTGCTTGTCGCAGGTAAAGGGGGGACACTTGACGCAGCGACACATCTCACAGCCGTGCTTGTTGCGACTGTGGGTTGACACACAAACACACACACAACCATAAAACATCAACGCACGAATGTTGTGGCACACAGTGAAATACTAAATGCCGAGGTTTGCTATAATCGACATCTGGACCTGCTTTTCTTCATCGTCGTATTGGCTGCCTTTGAAGGAGACCAAATAAAAAGACCAACATGAGCGAATTTTGCGGTTTGCACATCATACAAACCCAAGACGCATTCTTAATCCAATTCAGATGCTTCCAATTTAACCTGTTGCATCATTATTGCTCCTTAGGCCGCTGGCACTCTAAGTTGGAAGAACTCTGAGAAGTGACTCAGAAGAAGCGAAGAAGTCAACTCGATCTCACAGCACACAAATTTAGAAACCTGCCGTGACCACCGCAGTCAATACTTTAAATTGTAACTCAAAGCAATGCAGAAATAGACTGCTTCACTGACATTCTTTCCTAAGATAAGAATTCCTCTTTTAACTTCAGCAGTTTACACACAAGCTGTGGTTTGCGGGTGGGTTGGAGGGAGGGGGGGGTAGCTAAATATTGATGCACTTGCGAGACCTTAGCCCCTTAAAAGACTGCACAAACCTCAAGTTTCCCTGCTTGAATGAAGTTCTTTGTTCACGAAAAAGCGTTGCAATAAAAGGCTATATTTCACCAGAATACAGTCAAAGACTTTTTACTTTCGTCAGTGAAATTTGTAACAATGCTTTTTACTATACTGTACAACTTTGTCTGATGTCCCAAATAAAAAACAAATATGACAAATGAGTTGGGCTGGATGTGTGCTTTACTATGTGTACTCACACAAATCCATAGGGGCAGGTCTTCGTACAGGTCAAAGGTCGACACCTGGGCACGGGGATGCTGCACTCGCACACTTCACAACCAAAGTCATCCCTCTCGTATCCCGTTGGGCATTGCAGGGAACAATATTTTCCCAGGTCAGGGCAGGAGTCATCTGAAAGAATTGAAAGTGTTTGAATGTGTGAAAAAAACGTTTTCACGTGTTAACAATTTTCGGCCCTAAAATGCCACTTAATCTTCATGTCACTCCCTTAATCTGTTATTACATAAACGTTGGACATATTCCATGATACTTCCACCAATTTCCTCCAACATAAGCGATTAAAGTGAACTTACTATTGAGACACTGGCAAAGCAGACATCCATTGATGTCTTGATAGAAGCCATAAGGACAGTCGTCAGTAGAAAGGCTACAGTTTTCCAGAGGAGGGCACAGCATGGGGCTGACCGTTTCATACGAAGGTTCTGGAGAAAGAAAATTGAGATGGATGGGAGTCGACATCAAATGAAACAATTATATTGTCAGACTTCCATTAGTTGTGTTACTGCAGCCTGAAGTGCTTTTGTAGTACCAATTTTAAATGACTACCTATTCAGACGAGTCTTATTTTCAAGACAAAGAATAATTGCAGATAACTATAGGGCAATTTCACAGAAGAGACAAAAGCACACATCCAGTGTTGTGAAGTCCTGTCAAACATTTCCTGCCTCACTCAAATGGGAGGAACGACGTAATGAGCTGTAACTAATTATGCTCACACACACACACACACACACACACACACACACACATAAAAAGGGGGCTCCAATTCAATTACGCAGCCCTCCTGTTTTGCAACTATGATGTTCCTCACACACAGGTGGGTCTCATTTTGGCGGGCAAGAGTAATAAAAGGGACACAAAGAACCCCGCAGCTTAAAGAATGCTCTGCGGCCTCCGCTTTAATGATCCCATGCCGACGTTGCCTCCAACACACGCTCGCTTTGTAAAACCTTGAATCATTTCTATTTCCATCACGTACTGCTCTGTATACCTTCACAGAAGGGGCAACATTCTCCGGGGATCTTGACGGGATTTTGGCAGCTTTGTTTGCAGGCCATGGCCGTGCAGTGAGGTTCGCCATCCACGCACTGGCAGAAGGTGCAGTCGTCCTCCTTCCACTGCTCCTCGTGTGGTCGCAATTTGTTGTTCACCCAGCAACTGGCCTTTGTGCTGTCCACTGACAGTAACTCCACATCTGGGTAAGAAAGTAAAGCGGAGGGGTGCGAAAATAAAAAACTCATTCAGATTGATGCGGTCGTTTGCTTTGGCGACCTTGGAGCGAGACTAAAACCAATGCCTGGCTCTAATGTATGTTGTGTGCCCCTACTGTAAGCAGAAGCCAGGAATATGATCCTCCAAGGGGGAGCTAATAAGAAGAGGAAACTGGCCAGACACCAAAAGCTATGAAGAAGACTCTGTTGGATTTGGATGACTTAGGGTTCCTGACTTATGAATGGATTTAACTTGAATGAGAGCTTGGAATGTGGCTGTTTCATCACGCGTCCCTGACATGGTTTCAACTCGGCGGGGGTAGCCAGTCATAAATGCTCGGCGAAGGTCGGTTATAATTTGACTACAAAGCAAAAAGAACTTTAGATATATAATCCAAAAAGGAAGTTGTGTTACAGTTTTAGATATTTCCGCTGTAAACCGGAGAAGATGGATTGTCCGACAGTTTATGCTTGGACCATTTATTTGATTTCATAAATTAAAAGACTTTGATGTTGTTACACAACTTGTTGGCAGGAGAAAAAGGTAACATTGCATTTCCATGGCCCTCCATTTTCTTTTTTCACAAACATTTAAGAAACTTAATAGTAGAAGTGAGGATGACATTCAAATTAAATTTGTTAGAGGTGAGGGATGTTAAACTTTGATATCCGCTCTCTCATTTTCCATTTTTACACAGCACACTGTTTGGAGCATAATGAAGAGTAAAAAAGTGACTTTTCAAATCATCAAATATATAATGCTATGAGAGAATATCATTTGCAGTTCCTGCTTGAGATTGTGTCATTTCATTTTATTGCATATGAGCCAGTGGACCATATGCACAGCAAGGTATTTAGCATTTCCAGTGGAAAGGTCAAGTGATGTAACAGTTTCCACTGTGGATTATTTTCATGGTCGTAGAACATCTGACAGAAAAATCAATCAAAAAAAAATTTAGTTAAGTAATTCCAGTAGACTGCAAGTGAAATTTGATGAGTTTGACCCTGTCACTATGCTTATTATTTTATGTTTTGTGTATTTCCTATAAGAAAAAAAAAAAAAACATACCTATGCAGACAGGGCAACACTCGCCCTCAGGAATGTAAAAGTTCTCACAGTCGAGCTCAGCGCACTCTGCCTTGGAGCAGAAAGAGATTCCTCCCCGGCATTGGCACAGCCAGCAAGGGTCCATGCGGTACACTTCGCCGTTGGAGTACTCCTTTCCATTGTGGACACACTTAGGGGAGACTAAAGAGAGGGGGGGGGGGGGGGGGGGGGGGGGGGAAATGAAAACACAATTAACCTTAAAAAGCTCTAAGTCGACAATCGGGCAGTGCTGGAGTTTGTCTTGGTGAAAAGCCATTTTCATCACCCGACACAAAAAAATGATTGTCCTCTGTTGGCAGTCATTGAAAACCAACTTAGGTCGATGGCTGAGGTTAACCATAAGGGTTGGTTTGCTATGTGTTACACAATGAAGCCAAGGCGATGGGGAGAACTTTCTGTCAGGAGCTTGCTGTACAGCGCAAAAGAAAACAAAAGTGGTTGTGAGGTTTTGGCAGAAAGTGTGGCAGGAGGAGTCAATCAAACCCTCTATACTAAAAATCGTCTTTGTTACACCACGTTTTGGACAAGTCTCATACCTCAAATAAGTCTGTTAAGAATTCCAAACTAAGTAGGTGGTGATGAAAAGTTGGGTAATTTTTGTATGATCGGAATTGAAAACAGCAACGACCATCAGATACAAATGATGCAAGCGATAAAAGAGTCCAACGATTTACAGAGCTGTCAGTTCATACCCCCACAAGCTAAATGAGCTTTAACATTGGCAGTCATACTATAAGAATCCCCAAGATAAAGTAGAGTAATGACATTTCAAAGTTTTGTAAATTTATATCCGAGTCAAGCTGAGCTCCTTGAGAGCAATTACTACGCTGAGCTCACCCTTCTTGCTCAACACCCGACGTCAAGTTTCGGAAAACAAGTGTTGTTCCGAACACCTACACCCAAAGTTGAGTACAAAAGACGTGCCAAGCTCATTGTCAATCCAAACAAACAGAACCATTAGTAACTTTTGTAGCCTGCCTGCTTTGCTCTTTTCCATCTAATCAGTCCTTTCGAGCCAATAATGGCACAAGTTTGAAAACAGGTGGAACACGTTGTCACTGCAACCCGCAGTGCCGGACAAACCCCAAGGCCAAGTGGGACAAACTCACAGCCAAGTGGGCAATGGAAACATGTGAGTCATTCCAATAGTGGATACAATGTGACAATGAGCGCATGTGGTGTTTAATTCTAGTCTCTGACATCGGCTCAGTCCTCTGAGATTTCTTGTCAGTACTTTTTTTTGGCCATTATTTACAGCACAGGTGTCAAACTCAAGGCCCGGGGGCCAGATACAGCCCGTCGCATCATTTTATGTGGCCGGCGAAGACAAATTGTGCATCAAATTCGTGTGTCGTTACTAGAATCGCAAATTGTCTTCACTTTTAATATCTTTTTTAAAAATATTTGACCAGTTTTTACTCGTCTGATTTGAAAAGGAGTTATTTGTCAGTTTGTTTTGCAGCTTTTACTGTATATAATATGAGGTGCTCATACATTTATTTGGGTTGACAAGTCATAATGGCCCTCCGAAAGAAGCTATGACTACAATGCGGCCCGCGAAAAAAATGAGTTTGACACCCCTGATTTACAGTAAAACATTTCACTTTGAACAATCTGCAACAAGATTCCTGAAGCTGTAATAAGGCAACAATGGAAGAAAAATTAGGGCTATTATTTATATAGACCCCGACAGGGATGAGCGGTGACAGCGAGTCTTTGTGCCTGTCCTCGTCAACGTCCCCGTCTATTGAACTTTGCGTCACCAAGCTCAGGCATGCATGGCAAACAGACAGTAAGGGCTACACAAAAGGCATCAAGCCTTACACCCAAAGAGCAACAGACACTTGTTATCAAAACACTGATCCCACGGCCCCCGCGGCTGCCATTCAGCCCCCGCCAGCCTGCCGGACTCGATTACCCTCCCGACTGGCAGAATGAAGCACATAAAAAGCATTCCCATCAATGAACTGTTGAACCTTTTCCCTCTGGACGTGTGACCAGACAGAAACCCTTTGACACTGCACTTCTGTTGAACAAATTCATAGCCTAAGCACTTTTTTTGGTCACTGGGTTTGTTAAGTCCATTAATTCCAGGACATGGCGTCCATTTATACATGTAGAAGAGCCAGAATGGGAATTTATTCTGTTGGTAAAACAGTGAATATTTGTTGAGAGTGCAGAGTAAACAGAACACTCGTACAGGTCCCCTCCCAGCCTCTCTCGGGGGGCCTGAAACATGAAGCAGGATTTGGACTTAGAATTCTAGTTTGCAGCGCTGTTGTGATGCTGGCCCGCTACAAAAAAGCTGCACAAACAGCAGCAAGGTCTCTGAGGAAGTTACTCAAGACACTCATTGTATTTCCTGGATGAGCATTACATGAAAAATGTTAATGGTCTACAGAGGGAATTGCTTGAGTCATTCATCTTTGTCAGATCTGTTTAGGTGGCTAAAAGACTGATTACAGCACTTTCTGTTTACAGCATGACATCATTAGAGTAATGTTGCATGATTTTTATTTGTTCTCCACATGTTCCCAGATCATAGTTTTGAATAATTCTAAAAACACATTGGCTCACTACACCAGCTTCATCTAATAGATTCTTTTTAGGGGTAAATCTCGAGCTACTATAATCTGCAACTTTGTGTGATTTTGGTCTGCAGGAGCATGAGGGAATGATTGCCTCGAAGATAAAGATGAATATCACCCCTCCACAACCCCCCAGTGGGAGAGCAGTCAGAACTGTTTGTGTAACGTGCAGTTGGGTGATCTCACCTTTTTGGCACTCAAAGACATCACAGCAGTCTCCAGGCTGACCACTGGCCTTGCTGAGTGGCACAGCACGTTGTCCACTTGGACAGTTGGGCTGGCGGCAGACCCCGAAGTCACAGGTGCACTGGGGTGGGATAGAGGGGCAGCAAGCAGCAGGGGGGGTGTAACTCTTGGTTAGGACTGAGCCTTTTGGGCATGATGACACCTGGAGAGCAGGACAGGTAATGCTGGAACACCTTTGCTCCTCTGAAATAGACACACATGAAGACATGTAAACATGCGCAAAGCATACCGTATTTTCCACACTATAAGGCGCACCTAAAAACCTCAAATTTTCTCAACAGTGATTCTTATAATCAGGTGCGCCTTATATATGGACCAATATTGAGCCACTACAGCAGGCGTGTCCAAAGTCCGTCCCGCAGGCCAAATGTATATATCTTATATATGAACAAAGTTTTAAAATGGGCCATTCATTGAAGGTGCGCCTTATAATCCGGTGCGCTTTATAGTGCGGAAAATACGGTACATACACTTTAAATATTTGTCACTTGCAAAATAAGTGTGTGATTGGCAACAATTCAAGATCTTGTAATTAGATAGGTGACTTGAGCTAGCATTTAAATAGCGTTGCCATTTGGCCAAGGATACTTGGCCCTTCTAATAAGAAAAAAACAGATTCATCTTTGTACACAGGACGTTATAAGCCAAAGAATGAACGCAAGCTTACATGCATCAGTTTAAACGTGTTGGCTATTTAACACCTCAGTCGAGCAACTCTACAAAGACGCTACTCCCATTTTGGCGAAAAACCAACGTTCACCAACACAAACCCACACAGTCATTAGATCCCCACTTGAGTCTGTGACAGCTTTACGGCGTCCTGTCAGGGCGCTACTCTAGACGTGACAAGGCCCTCACATACCTCGCTAAAGGGGTTTCGAATCCCACCCGGCATGGGTAGCTTGGATCAAAATCCAAACAGCTCCTCTTTTCTTCTCCCTACTCAGCTTCACTTGGCATGTGTCCGTCTATACATTCACCAGAGCTACCATAATAGATGTGATACCCTTGTAAAGGGAAAGATGGGTTACTTCAAATGTGGGCAAAGGATATATTTTGGAGGCTGTTCAGGAAAAGAAAAGTGGAAGGCCTCTTTGTACCAACATTGTTTGAGAACTGAATCTACTTTACCAAGATTGGATTACCTCATCTGACAGGACATCTCATCTATTCTGTGTTTCAGTGCTACGGTGATGTATAGAGCACTTGCAGAGCATGGACTTCATATTCTGTCCTCTAATTGTCAATCAATTTATGAAGCAATTTCCTGAACATAGAGTACTTTTGAAAGCAGAGATGTCAGATGAGCAAAATCCAGTAAGTGCTCATTTAAATCTTTACTGACTGCAATGTGTCAATAGACAATGTTGTTACAATCTAATTTAAGTTTTGGCTGTACTTGAAAGTATTTGCTTGCTCATACAATGTGCGGTTTGTGACGGAGGTTAAAACCCAGATGCTGATGTTGTGTGATCGTTTGTGGGGTTTGGGTTGCGTGTCCAATCCTTGATGAGTTTCCCAGATTGGAACGTGCTGGCTACATGGTAGAACGTGACTGATTCCATCTGAGGATATGTCTCATCCCTGATATTTGAAGCGCTACCAGAGAGGCCCTTAGAACGTTGCCACTGAAATAGGGAAACCAAATGGGAGAGAGAGAAAATTTCCAATCCAGGACTTTGATGACCATACTTCACACAGTCTATCCCATGCTTTACATTTAAGGACCTGGAAAGTACTGAAAGATGAAACAGAAAATTGGGAAAACACTTTTTTCTTTTTGCCTTTGATAAATAGAGCAGGAGCGTGATGTACGTATATTTACTGTACCATTCATTCAGGCAGCAAGGGAATAAATAGTGAGGACTTCCACAAAGCTCTCATTGAAAGGAGTCAGAAATTCAAGGGAAAGCCCTGTATTCAAGATTTTTGGCCTTATTCCTACAGTGGAGTTAAATAAACATCTTGTGATTGGATTACCTAGAATGAGTTTTAACTCCGTCTTGTTTCAAGACTGGTTTTGCATATGAAAACCTCATGTGGCGGAAAAGTCATAGAAAATGCTTTGGAATGATCTGCTTCTGCACTGAAAAACACTTTGGATGTCTTCTCGAGAATGTTGATTACTCTTTCACGCTGATAATGGCTGGGGTTAGAGTGCACTGGGGAAAAGCAGCTGTCAGACACACTATTGTCATTCAAATGAACAGAATAAATAGAATCCATTTGCAAAACCGTCCGCCCCTTGCACGTCTAATTGATATAATTTTCTGTCTGGCACAATTTCAAATACAATGGAGGATGGGAAAAGTCAACAGCAAATGTGTTGTTTGTGCTTTTTTACTAAGCATGGATGGGTCTAATTAGAAGCAAATTTTCTATTTAATGGCGGCCTTAGTCCAGTTTGCTCAGACACAAAAGGCCTGATTTGGTATGCTTGATTAAGGGTCTCGGCCGAAATCACATTTTGTGTCTTTGTTCAACACCGTAGGGGCAAAGACGAAGAAGAATAAACCTGCCCCCCCACTCACGGCCATGCACAAAGCCATCTGAAGTTGGTCTTGGAGGAGTTCGGATAAGAAAATTGCACAGAATGAGCTTCTTTGTCAACAATGCGTATTTCTGGCATCTCATTGAAGAAAGAAAAACATCTACTTTCTAAATGTTTTTTTTCTTCCCTTCAAGCTAGGGCACAAGGCGAGCAGTCTTTCCCCAAACCAGAGCGCTTCAGCCAGGCAGAGGAGACTTGTGTTGACAGCCTCCGTTTACTCATGGAAAAAGCGCACAATGCAAGTTCTGTTCACCAACTGACTTTGGAACCGAGTCAGCAGAGAACAAAGCTGTCTCAGTCCAGCTGCCCTCCGTGGATTTTTGGTCTATCCTAAGGTTGCTTCACAATAGGGACACATCAGGCCGTCTCTAGTGTAAAAACTGTGGGGGCCTGGCTTCATGCCCAACAAGAAGATCCAGCTGGGAGGGTCGGCATTGTTTTCGGTGTGTACGAGCAAGTGTGAGGCCCGCGGTGCAGGGTACTTTGTTGGGAAATTGACACCATGGGCAGAAGCTCGTGGATATGATAGTCTGCGTAGTACCTGCCAACAGGACCGACTGCACATTAATTAGAGATTATAATCTGAAGAGGAATTTGAGAATTTTCTGAAGAAGCACCACTACAACAGTGGGCTGCTCAATTATGAAAAAAATATTAATCATTATTATTTTTGTAATAGTACAATTATTCAAATAATCATTTATTTGGGGGGAAAAACAAGAACATTTTTAAATGTTAAAAAAAACTTTCTTTGAATCACTAATAATGAGTTTTTTTGGACCAAACAAAATTGATAAAATTTATTTTGAAATTTAAAAAAATTGCAAATAAATCAATTCAAGTATCGTTTTCTTGTATAGTCAGTGCGTTGGATATTAATAGTTTTTTTTTTTTTACAGTTGTGCCAATCTCGTGTAGAGTAATAATCATAATTGTAATTCAATTTCAATTAATTTCACAGCCCAACTGTACCATGCCAAACCAAGTCGAGTCAAGAGATTCTGAGTTTGAATCTCAGCTCAAGCCTTTGTGATCACCCCTGTGCTTGCATGGATTTTCTCCATCTGGCTTCCTCCCACATTCTAAAAACATGTAGGTTAGGTTATTTGAAGACTCCAAATAGGTGTGAACTGCTTGTCAGTCTGCGCCCTGTGAACATGACGAGGACGAGCTATATTGAACATGGCTGGAGACATGTTTATTGTAGTTACAGTTTCCACGGCGGTACCAGATCGAGCTATGGGATAGCGGCAAAATATTAGGGACATCTCTCAGCACGATGTAGTTCATCTAAACAACTAAAATATATATATATTATATACAAATATTAATATCTACTATCTAGAGCTATTTATTCTTTATTATTATTTGATAGTGAAGTTGCACATAGTATGAAATATAAAAAGGGCAAAATATTAAAATTGAATAAACTGGAAAATCCACACGGGATTGTGGTAGTGTATATTTACACGTACCGCTATCTGCGAGCGACTGATAAGGCTCGAGTATTATGTGCCGCCAATTGTATGACATTGTTTGTGCTTATTCATATCAGCAAAAAAAAGGGAGGGAAATTCCTTCCAAGTAGCAGTCAGAAACGTTATCGGGAATTACACATCAACTCTCGGCGAGTGTAAAATGACCCAACACTACCGTTCAAAGCGACAAGCCTGAAAGAAAAACCTCATCAAAATATTTGGCTTCACTTGATTTCCTATCTTCCAAAGTCTGCACCGCCTCCTCTCCTTGCACTTATCACGTCCTTCTCAGTACCGGACATTAGGGAGTGTCTGCTCACCACATTGCCTCGGATCAAATGTTTGCAGCCACATTACATCAGCGACTTGTAAACCGGTGGAAAACAAGATTGTGGTCAAAAATAAAGAACAAGACGTCACCGAGAGCGGCTAGCAATGTGGTTGCAATATCATGACACAATCTTTGGGACCGTCGAACTGAATGTCATGTTTCTGAAATCATTAGGCTGGTTATCTCAAGTAATCAATCAAGGAAATAATTTTGAGAGAGAAAAAAAAAATCTGAATATAAGCTCAAAAATCAATTATGAATTTATCTATGGGCGCTCACAAGAGGGAGCAAGCAGACTTGCAACATTCTGCTGTAGCTGCAAGAGGAAGTACCTCTTGATGGGAGACAAAGGAAAATGTCTGGCCGGGGCTTCAGTGAGACTAGATAATTATCACACACAGACATGTGCACAGACACACAAGTTCAAATGAACACAAACTGAATACGATATGTAGCTGGAAGGAAGCACATTTGCTTCTTAATGAGAGGCCATAAAAGTGCGCTGAAAAATGCTGTTTACTCTTTTCACTGGTGTGAGTTGAAACTGTCATCAGCTTTGGGATGAAAGTTCTCGCATTGTCACTGAAGGCTTTAATGATGGTGCTTTTGATGAACGCAACTTCCTGGATGAACAAACAACTACTCTCAACTATGAGTCACAAAAGAAAGGTTTGTTTGGTTTCTACTGTTTGACTAAAGGCCATTCATTGCCATCAGAAAATTATTGCAGAAACTTCTCAGCTCAACGAGGTTGGACAAAAACAAATACAGCAACCTCTTCTTTGTTATTAAAATATCATTCTGTTAATGCAGAATAACAGTACAGGACTACCGGTGGTTGCTCATTGGCAGTTCAAGCTGAAAGTTACCTGCGGCTTCCTGGCATTGGCTGCGGTTGACGTAGGCAAAGTGGTGGCTGCAGCTTTGAGACTCGCACACACAGCCACCAGTGGTCAGGTTACATCCAGAGAACACGCAGGCCGGGTTGGACGGTCCCACATATTTCTGCCTGTGTCTGTCCCGGGGCTCTTGGTTCCGACCCTCTGGATAGACCCACAGAGGAGTCATCGATGAGTCACAAAGAAACAGAAGTCTTAACGTGTGTGTCATCACTACGATATCTAGTTAGTCACATCTGAACGACATCTGTTGAGGATTAGGACCATTACGGATCTGTTGAGAAACCTACTTAGCTGTGAAATGGAAGGAGCTGGCTTACCTGAATGGGCCTTCATGCAGGTCTCCTGGTCTGGGTAGGTGAAAGATACCAGGCAGGTGTGTCTGGCATCACACACACATTGACCTTCTTCTCTGTCGCAACCCGTCATCAGCGGGCATCGCTCATCTTCCAGGCCAGCCTCTGGATGGTCTGGAAGCACTGCAGATTTAAGAATACGAAACACGAGCATGTCACTTGAGCTGATGAGTATTCAGAATTTTTATTCTAAGAGCTTACTAGACACAATTCGGCAAGGCCTCTTTTGTAACAGTTACTGAAGTGTAATTGCGGGTTGCCCTTCCTCTTCCTTCCCTTGTTGTGCCATGCTACTCCAAGCATTGAACTCATTTCTCATGCTTTTGTTCCACAGCATGGGGCGCTCCCAGCCAGTGAATCCTTTCTCCTTCCTAGAAACGCCTCCTCCGTACCAAGGCCACTTGCACTAGAGACATTACAGCAGATATCGTTCTTTTGCCAGTCACGCCTCTTTCACAGAGATGCTACATTCAAGCCAAGCTACACTTGAACCATTCTTGATCGAAGGAATGACGGAGACAAAACTACAGGATTAGAAAGGGCCCTTACATAGACATTAGCCATATTGTTCCTTTCCTGTGAATGCATGACTAAACACTACCGCATACAGCAAATTGTCCTTTTTTCATAGTTGTCAAAGATCAGCAAGAATGGCAGCAGAGTAAACAGGATGAGACAAAGTGTGACACTTTCCCAAGCATGTGGCTCCCATGGCTCATTAAAACCACGATGAAGCTCAATTTGAGCTTATTTTAACTCTCTGGCAATGAAAAGTTGGAATGATGCATACCTTTCTGTATTCCTCAGCTCAAATACTAAGAATTCTTTTTTTTTTCCTCCGATTGGAGTTATCCCAATTAGACGAAAAGACATCCACTTGGGTTTCTGATCATTAGAATGAAAAATGTCTCAAATGATTCACTGTGACAATGAAGACAAGCATATTAAATTAGCTCTTTCCCCAAGTTCCGGATGGTTAGGCTGATGATTCCCAAGTGATGACAGATGCTAACGAGCTTTGAACTGCGCACGACTGAACGAGGAGGCGATGTTACCTTTATTTAACTCGAGTCATTCTATGCTGTTAATAGCTCTCGCAGGCAGCCAGAAAAAGAAGTCTTTTCAATAAACCAAAACCCTCTGATTTCCTTTCACCTTGAAATGATCCTCGAAAAAAAAATTCCAACCAAAAGTTTTCTAGTCGCTAGCGAGGTACTTAGAGAAGGGCAAAGGGAGTCCAAAACAGTCAATGAAAGACCGAGCGAACATTGTTTATGCAAAGCCTGCCTGACCACGGTCTAGTCTGACCTGGTTATCTGGGATCTGGCTTGGCATGACTCTGGCCAAAGCCCGTGGCTTCATCCCAGGGGGATCCTTCTCTCAGCCACTCAGTCTGCTTGTCTTGGCATCCACAATCGGGATGAGAAAGCTGACCTCTAGAGGCCCTTTGGCTGATAGGGAGCTAAAAAGGAAGTCTTTGAAACATTAGATAATACCAGAGGAAGAGAGAAGGCATGTAAAGTAGCAATTCTGGTAGAACCTATACAAAGTCGAAGGAAGGAAATGAGGCTGGAGGCTCGAGAACTTCCAAACAAATCGTTTATCGGTAGCAATGAAGACTGGTTGATTTTCACCTGCCTGTCAGGCAGATTACAGATAAGTCAAGAGGTCTTGATGACTCTCCTTTGAAGCATGTCGTTGTATACTCAAGACACGGCACGCAAACGGAAGGGGCTGCATTTTTTCTGCATATTTTGCATATTTTGTCTACACTCAGTGTAGACAATTTATCCAAAGTGTTATTTTCTTTTACGACCAACATTTTTCTCAGGCTAATGCAATCATTCCACTTTAGAAAACATGGAAGGAAACACTTAGCCGGTCATTTTTAACATACTTCAACGGCAGCATCCTCTTTAACAGCAGATCTTGTATTTGAACATGTCATGATGATGTAAACCAGCAGATTAACAAGGGAATCCTGCTCAAGCAGCACACCTGCGCTGGAGCATTCTTGCTATTCCACACTAGCACATTGTGACCACCCAGAACACCAGAACATTGCCCAGAAAAGCAAAGGGATCAGAAAGTGGAAACATTTACCCCCTACTGCTGATTGCTGGTCTAATCACTTTAAGACCTTTGGAGCTTGAGGAGGGAAATCTGGGATCAGTCTTGAGCAGCCTGCCTACTGTGGCCCCTGAAAACATACCGGGAGGTGTTGATTTACCCCCACCTAGACCCTCTAGCTACGAGACTTGAGGGTCAGGAGCATGCTCCAAGAAGCCTGGAGCCACAGGACCAGAGTCACACAACTCAATCAGAGGAGCCATTAGGTCGTACCAGAGCTACTCGTTTGAAGACGAGGTGCCCTCCCGCATAAGGCACAATCAAGAGCTGTGTCTCCCGGGATGGCTTGGGGGTTGTGACCTTTGCTAATTCTTCTGGAACCTTGACTTCGACCACCCTTACAGAGGGACGATTGAAGGACTGGGTCAAGGGAGGCAGACATGCACTGAGAGCTGTCAGTCCTCTTCAATCTTCACCCACGGGGCAGGACAGAGTGCAGGTGGAGGGTCTGGTTGCTTGTTCCTCAGTGGAAAGCCACTGCTACTTCATTTGCTGTGGATGTGGAACCCGACACCCTCGCACATTGCTTTGAAGTGCGCAAAGTTACACAAATACCACCGGGAATGAGCACATCCTAAAAGTAATGCAGCTTGGTCATGGAAGAAATGTTCCAACTTTCAAAACGCTCCCATGCACAGTCCTTCTAGTGTGAACCCATCTCAAGTGACAACCTTGTGAGTTTTTTAACAGCTAGACTTGCCAGGACTCAAGTGCGTGTAATTCATTTTGCCAAACATATTGTCATGCTCTGGACCAGAGTGCCTCAAGCCTCAAAGAAAAGAGCATGAAAACCTGGAAAGTCTGCTGGCAGTGAAGAGCACTTAGTTGTGGAGCTGCTCCAAGCAGACAGAGGGCACACACTCGTAGTCACTACTGCCAGGACTGGACTGGCTGATTTAAATATTGTATAGCCCATGCTTGTGGCACAACTGTCATAAAATAGAGGTACAGCATAAGTTCATTTTCAACACAGGGAAATTATCCCTCACAAGTGATGCACTTTTCTAAGGGGTTACACAGAGGTCAATTTCTGGGTAAAATAAAGAGGACTAATCATTTTAACTTTTGACAAGGGCAAAAATAAAGGCTACAGGTACTGCACCCCACGCTGTCACTCAAATATCAATGTTGCAAAATGTTAAGCGGCTATTCATGGTCATGATTCTACTTCTTTCAGTCATGCGGGCAAATCTATTAAAAAATACTGACAAAAAAATCCCAAGACAAATAAAAATGATATATGACAACCTGCAGGTTCCACTCACTTTTACACACCCCAATTTCAGGGATGGCTGCAGGTCCAGTAGAGTTGACAGAGGCGCATGTCAGCCCGAGGGAACAGTAGCCGAGACTCCAGTCCGCCCCCCCGCACGGCTCCCACTCCAGGCGGGCGCAGTGATCGCAGCACCCGCAAGGATCCTTGGCCATGGTCCGACCACCATCACAGCCTTGTGTCGCTTTAGCGGGGCACGTCCGGAGATTGCACGGCGTGCACTCGTTTGCATCAAGCACCCGAACTAGATAGAACACGATCAAAAGCAAAGCGAACTTCTTGGGGTACATCTTGGGGTAGGGGACCCAAAATAATCTCGTGTCGAAAAGTTACTGGGAAGTCCGCCGTCTTCCCTAGAGGCACCACGATCCAAATTAAAAAATTCTACTACTGCAATGTAAACTCACGTCCCTGGAGTGATGAAACACGTGCAGCAATCCTAAAACTCGGATCGGATCGGACCTGCTACTGCTGCTGCTGCCTGCTGACAGCCACAACACGCGGACGCAAACTGAGACTCAAATTGACACAGCAGGCATTTGGAAATTAGCGGTGCACCCCTCCCCCTGACTGACACCGGTACCGACCAGTCACATGGAGCCAAAGGGAAGGGAGGACCGCAGCCCATGGACCGCGTGTTTGTTGCGCAATGATGCTATACTGAAGAACTTTCAATGAACTCAGAAGTGAGAAATGAGCAGAAGTGTGGATGGATTCTACTCATTTACTCAAGCAAAAGTAAATAGGTTCACTGAGACATATAATATTTAAGCTCCAAGACAAAACATAAAAAATATTTTTTAGGCCTACTGTCAATAATATGCAACACATGTTTTGATAACCTGCCACAAAAAATACCTCTACACAAAATACAGTGATCCCTCGCTACTTCGCGTTTCGTTTATCGCGGCTTCACTACATCGCGGATTTTTTTTTTTTCCAAATTAAAAAACAATTTAAAAGTCAAAATAAAACTTCTAAATTGAGGAAACGTGTCTAACCTTTAGGACAATGTAGTATTGCTCCAAATGTTTGTTTACATTTAGAAGTCCGTTTTCGCGTATTAGCACGATCGTGAATTAACATCTTTCCGCTAACTCGTTAGCCTGCCCAGTACTTCTTGTTGGTGAGCGTACTTCGCGGATTTCACTTATCGCGGGTGGTTTTTGGAACCAATTATCCACGATAAACGAGGGATTACTGTAGTGTCCTTCTAATATGAATTTACATTGCACTTATGCTGAGAAGAACAAAAACACAGAATATACCGTAATGAAAATTCTATTGATAACGTGTATATATTCTAAACATAAGCTTTGCAGGTCAGCTAAAGCCATCAAACTCAAGGTACTATATAAACACAACTACAGTGACCATATCCTATCCTCTATCTCTTGTGACCAACTGCAAAATTGTTCTTTGTCTGTATCCCACAACATAGCCATCAATCTGTCAAAGCTGTGCAGTCAAACATGGCAGACATTATCGGGACGTTATCATTCCGCAGCGATGCCTTTGTATTTGTATTTGTTGGTGTCTGATTGTGTATGCAGGTGGCACGGTTAAAGGTCGCCGGGTGTTTGTTGAAGCTCTGTTTGTGTACTTTCATTGGCAGATGGATGGTAGACGTGTGTGGGCACATCTGGAGGTTCGTCGTCACTGTACCACCTACATTGAAGAGAGGAAAAGAGCTTAGATGAAGACAAATGTTTTGTATGATTTTCTTCTGAACTGTTCAAAAAGGGACCTATTTTGGAGACTCAAGGCTTGAACCCCTCAAAGTGAGCCTTCATTTCATCCATCCAGTCTATAAATAAATAAATAAATAAATAAATAAATAAATAAATAAATAAATGGAAAAATAATGAAGGGAATTCAACTCAAAAGTTTTCTTTACAATATGTTCTATGCAGGTCCTAGGAGTTTAAACACGGATTTCTGATTAATATTGTGGTTGTGGAATATGAATTAATGCACCCGTTTAAATTCATTTAAACATAGGGTGGCCATTTTGCCACTTGCTGTCAAATGAAAATTACATCACAGTTGCTCAGCACTCAGAGAACAGCTAATCGCGGCTGAGCTTGTAATAGTCACATGACCAAACTCAGAAAAGAACAACTACTATTCCTACTTGTATTATAAAACCACATGCATTATAAAACCACACATAGGTTGAAGTGTCAAATCAATAATAAAATTGAAATATATTGTGTAATCAAGATCAGCAACAAGTGACCAACAACAAAATAGAAGTAATAAAGATCGGTTCATGTATGTTTTTTTTAATTCAACCGCTAATCTGATATCATTGAGGATAAAAGCGTCGACACACAAGCGCCTGAAGCCATCCTCTCCAACACAAACACAACATGGTCTGCAGCGTGCATAATCAGCTCCTTTGCTACACAACTGCGCTTTTGTCCTCCGCATCTCCCTCCTTCCTCTCTCCTTTGCATCCCTCCTTAAAGCTCTTGTCGCATCAGCCGCCTCTCCGACCGGCCTCTGATGCTTGACGACGCATTGCATGTGGAACTTAGAGAGCCTCCGTTTCCTGTGACATGTGGAGATTGCAGCCTGACCACGTTGACCTATTTGCTTGGGCGATAGGGGTTGGCTGGCTAATGTAAGAGGCCCTTCATACAGCTATCATGGGCCACGGGTTTATGTTTAGCCAACAGAAAGGTCATGGTACTTTTTTGTCCCCCTTTGTCCCTCTCACAACCAATTTAATGTAAAAATGTTGTTTGTCACAGCAATATGGCAACATGATAGAAACCTGATTAGCGTCTCTTCACAGAGGGGTTTCGGGCTGGAGCGAGGCACCCGAAGAGGGGAAAGGTGGGGTCGAAAAGGGCGTTAGCATGTTCTGAATAACTGTAGTGTGCATGTGCTAATGATGTTGTGAGTCACACAACTCTGGGAAAACTAAATCAGTGCGAGGGCGCCAGGTTCACTCTCTCCAACGATGAGCTCCCCTGTGTGTTGAATGTGATCCGTACTTGTGAAAACAACTTCAGGTGGTCCGTATTCATGGCTCCATCTGATGGGGATTAGGTGACCCCCCCCACCCCAACTCTCCCCTATTTTGTCCTGTCGCATTCGAGTCACATTACACCCCGATGGCGTGGAAGCGTCACAGTGGTGCTGAGGAGATGTTTCAGGGTGTGGATGAAGGGGTGTTGTCGCACTCACTGGCAGCAGCACGGTGACACTTGGCTGAACGTGGCGTCGACTATGACGTGTTGAGGGCATGTTAAGTGGGCAGTATGCACCACACCTGATTACATGTCAGGGGTGACTCATCAAGCATCAGCTTATGGCGGTCAGCAGGCGCGTTGGCAGGGATTTGGGGCCCTGTTGGGGGAAAAAAAAATCACCCTTCACGCCTTTCCATGTCCAACCACCCTTTTGTTTTTGACAAGTTGTACTAGTCCTCATTAGTGTCACAAGTGAGTTGGAGCATATCCAAGAAACGTATCTTGAATGCAGAAAGTCTACACACCCCATTTGAAATAAATTATATTAAAAATATTCAAATTATAAACATTGGAACACGTCATTAGAGGATTCATATCGTGAGAAATTGTTAGATCTGAAAATCAAGGGAGACGTAAAGAAACCTGTTCCAGAAAGCCAAACTAGAAAGATTGTGAAAGACCAGTTGTGTTACATAAGCAGTAGATCCATAAATTACATTGTTTTTATTTTATGAGCACATCAGGTTTCCAGCTGTCTTCTCCCCACTCACACAAACCTCCCATTGCAGACGTTCAACCAGGCCTGAGGCTGCAGGACATAACAGATGATTTGTGACCTGTGAATAGAATTGATTGTTTCTGTCAACAAAGAGACTGTAAAGAGTAAAGATGGTCATCCCTTAAGTCCTGCATCATAAATAACACCATAGCAGAGAATGATCTAAAGAAAAAATGACTGAACCAGTTGCGTGCAAAGCACAGTGGATACCCAGGATGAGTATAATGCATGCCCCCTAAACTATTTTTGTGTGGTGGGTGGGTCATAGGATGAATGTGGACGGAATATATATATATATATATATATATATATATATATATATATATATATATATATATATATATATATATATATATATATATATATATATGTCTATATATATATAGACATACAGACACACACAAACACACACCCTTCAGACTTTATTGTGGTACGTTTGAGCTTATAAACCACTTTTTGGTCTCGGTGAAGTGCGCTTTTCACATGTAGCCTCAACCAGTGTGGGAAAATGTGTGTAAAAGGCTAACTGAGGCGTCAATGAGCAGCTGCTGTAACGTGACGTATTTTTAGGAATGACTGGCTCGCTGACTCATTATGAGTCAGCCCCCAGACCCAAGAAAGTATACAAATGCCCAAACTTGGGCATGAAAAAAAGGTCTGTAAAGACAACCACAAGACCCCATTGTTAACTATGAAACAGGCCAGAATAGTAAAAGGTCATTCAACACAAAACAGCAAACAGCACACTCCGCATGCAGGAAATAGCGAATAGGAAATAAAGAATACATTCACATGCATGTCGAGAAACACTTTCATTCGATAGTATGACTTATCAAGGAAGAACTGCAAGAACTGAATGATGACATATGCAGCTTGTTTGACATTGAGGTGGCTTACCTGCTCCGCCCATCTTCAAGTGGGCCTCTTGGTAGTTTGAATCTGCTAATCTATGTGATGATAGTGAATTCCTCAGTGGACCGGAATCATAAAGCACTCTTGTGTCTGACTGTCACAGCACCTGCCTGGTGTAATCTCTTCTTGCATGCATTGGATCACTATCTATTGAACGAGTGAGCCTCTCTGGGTTTACAGTTACAGTCAATAAGAAGAGACCACGGCTGTAACACATTTTCTAACTGGTCCTTACATAATTTCAGTGCATATGAGCGTGTGAATAGTGTTGATGACTTTTTGATTTTAATTCTGATTTGATTGATTTTGACATCTTCAAATAACCCAACATTCATGTGGGAGAAAGCTGCAGAACCTGCAGAAATCCCAGATTTGAAATCCCAGCCTCAGAACTGTTAGGCAGATGTGCTAGTGTGGTATTCTATGCAGAAAAAAAGGTCCTGCCTTAAAGGTGCGACATTTACAGGTGGACCTCCAGCTGGCAAAGAAATTCCACAACCTGTGTTTCAGCTGTAAATCTGACATAATTACAGTGCCACAAACTCAAGCGCCGAAGTGAAACAACCACCTTGCCAGGGGAAAATCATCAGTGCTTAATGTTATGTCTGGGACGAGGGTTCACCCCTGTCTTTGTGAGCGGCAGGAATGTCAGAAATGTTTGAGCTCGTTCACCTTTACGAAGGCCAACAGGGAGTTGACATCATTAGTCAGTGGCGTGTGGATGCTTGTCGGGGAGCGAAAGGAAAGTAAATCCAGGTCACAACGGGGTTTGGGGTGTGTTTGGAGCTGTCCATCGTCATTGAGCAGGTGACAGGGGCGCTTCATTTTATTTACGGATTTGGACAAATTTAAGTCAATTGCTCTAAACAGTTAATCGATTATCATAATAATTGTCAAATAATTTGATAATTGATCAGTTATCATTGACTGTTACAATTGTTATCAATTGTTGCATTTGAGGCAGCTGTGCAAACCACTAAATTGGAAAACATGCATAATTTCCTTTATTTTTATGAATTTAAAAAAGTCACAAACAGGACAAACAGACTGTTAATTAACAAATTTTGATCCTGCTATGCATAATTGTATTTTTTTTTGCCTATAGCTGGATAAATGATAGAGCATTGGTTTTAATGATGCTCTGCTGCCGTCTTGTGGTTAAATAAAGAAAGTGCAGCTAAGTAGAAAAGAGCGCTTCAGTCTTATTTCATCAGACAGCTTTTTTTTTTAATACACTGATGATTGTATGTGCTTGCAATTCATATCACATGACAAGCAACATTTGAAGGAAGGAAGGAAGTCTTCATTCCTAACGGGCCAACGCTTTTTACCGGTTTATAGTCACACACTCTTCCTGTTTTTCTCTCCCCACTAACCAATAACAAACAATACTAGGAAAGGGGGTCTGCTCTTTGTCTAGACGGCGGCCCATCAACTGCGTCTGATGTGATTAAGAGTGCAGTCCAACAACAACCATAACAAGTGACCTGTCTATCTGAGGTCACCTAGAAGAAAGAAGCTTGGATTCTCCTCCTCTCCCTTTAAAAAAAAACCAACAAAAAAACATGATCTAATCTGGTGAAGATCACGTTACTCTGCTTTCCATTGACAACAGGAAACCATTCTATTGCTTTCAGCCTGAGGGTAAGTAATAAGCCAAGAGAAGCCACTTATCATGCAACTCTACAAAAAAAATGTTCAAAGATGATAGATTGCACTTAATGAAGATATATGTTTACACTAAGCCAATGCTATTGGCTGCAATGACATGTTTTGTTACATAGAGGGCAGAGTGACACAACGATCACATTTCTTGAGGTTCTCAAGGCCACAAAGCAAAGTTTCGCATAAAGTTGCCACTCGGAGACAATTATAAAAGCACTATATTTAGTTACACAATTGATTTTCCGATGAATAAACTTAAAGCACTTATTAATTTCCACTCAAATCTGCATTGATTTATTCAGTGCAGCAATCATACTTCATCTCTTACAGATTTAAATGACACTGAGAACTCCTTGTCCTGCAGTGTCATGTTAGTACAAAACACAACAAAAACACTAAAAACTGCACGCACAACTGCAAACACCTTGAAGTGTGTCAGGCTTCCAAAACAATAACTGACAACAGCGTGACTAATTTGATGCTGTCCGACTGACTGTTTTAGAAACTCAAAGTAGACTAATTTCTAAGTTGACAGTCAACATCACTGTCCCGCCATGCAGGTTGCGTGCATGTGTGAGTACGTGCACGCGTGTGTCTGTGTCAAAGTTGGTATAGGGGCAGACTTTCTGGAGCCGGCTCTCCGGTGCCCTCTGATGACTAGACGCTGGTCAGACCCACCTTGAGCCGACGCCATGATGGGAGGGGCAAAGTAAGTGAGGGTTTGAAACAAGATCAGACAACATGTTGAGAGGTGACACACGCAGGAAAGTGAGTAAAAAAAAAAAAAAGTGAGAGTAAGCGGAGGAGAGCAAAAGAAAGACAAAGGGAGCGAGGAAACTGCATAAGGGAGCGCGATGGAAGAAAGACACAATAAGAGGGAGAGAACACTAAAAGTCTTGCCCGAGGCATCATTTGTGTGTCAGAGTTGGGTGCACGGAGGCCAAGAACGGTGTCATACGCAGCTGAACACATTCATTGTGAACACATACTGGCAGCCAACACACACATCTGGAGTTCTCATAATGAAATGCAGTCGGCTGCAAAGTTTTTCCTGAGCACATATACTCTAGAAACACCAAGACTATGCCTTGTTAAGATCGTTTAATTGTAACGCAATCCGTACCTTGGCACACGTGTAAAAGTTATAACAACAAGCATTCAGAATACAGTATATTAGCATCTGCATTCATTGGTGTCAGTCATTTGGTGGGTTTTAGTAGTGGGGGGAAGTAAAAATCTATGTTTGTCAAGGGGGATATTTTCCAGACCCACCCACAATATGATCTGCACTATGCAGAGACCATCTTTAAACATTTAAAAATTGTGTTGTCTCTTTAGACAGTGTCAAACAAATTGAACCATATGAAAACAGATCTTTTTAACACAAAAAAATGCATGGATTAAATTAATCGACAATCGAGTAGCTCATAGTGACGGGAAAATGAAGCTTCAAGCATGCTTCATGAAGCAGTTGTTTTTTCGACTCCTCTAGATGGCACTGTTGATTAAAAAATGAGTTTAAGAAAGGGCGAGTCAGAGTACTTTCTGCCCTATGTTGAACAGAGAGTGCCATCTAGAGAGCTCGATAAACACAACTGGTTCATGAACCACTTTGAAGCCTCATTCTTCCATCACTAGCATGGCTGCTAAGTAAGTACTAGTAAGGTACGCACGCCCATATTCAACATGCCCATGCATTGTTATTAATGAAATTATATAATTATTTGCATTCATCAGTGTCAGTTTTGTCATATTATATGTAACTACTGAGTATGTGTATAAAATTTTGTCTACAGTGCAAAAAAAAAAATGGAAGCAGTCTGCATTCAACAGTGTTGCAATCATCTGTCTTGTCAGTCTTAAAATTTATCGACAGAATTTATAATACTCAAGCTGCAGGAGCTCACTCGCACGCTCACCCACGCACACACACACACACACACATGCACACTGCCAAGTTGCCCGTGTGCAACATATCCTCCACTTTCCCCTCCTCTTTTCAACATCCTTGCACGATACACAAGAGTTGCACTCAGGTTACACGTCCAGGTTGGACCTCTCGATTGCTCCCTGGGGCTGTCGGGAAGAGAAGCGGTTGGAAGGCGGGAGGGGACGAGAGGGATGGGATGGGATGGAGGGGGTTGGGGTGGAGTGGGGTGAAAAAAGAGGAGATGATGGAAGGAAGGTCCACAATAACAGTCTGTTTCCTTGCGTGTTGATGCCTGCAGCCTAACCTTACCGCACCTGTTGTGGAGCCTCACAGTAGCCGGACAGCGATATGGGTTCGCTGGGGGCTGTACGAATTTGGCCAGTGATCTCATGTGGCACCTGCATCATGGTCCAAAGCCAGCTGGGTATAAGCCAAGCCTGGATGCAAACTTGATGCACTTTGTCAATATCCTTTCACACTCCCCATGCACTTGACGACCCCTCTTGCCTCACGATGAACCGGACAGCGCGAGCGTGCATGCTCGAATGTGTGCGAGTGTTCCTTTGCCCTCCGACTTACTACGCTGGGTAATTGGGTAAGTGTATAATAAGGTTGGTCATGGGTATCTGCACCCATGCAGCATGGGTTTCAAATGTGATCCAGGCAGCAATTTGCAAAAGAACTGAGGATTGTGTTTACGATTTGGGCCAGCGCTGTGGGGGAAGGACAACGTGAGAAGTCATTTTTGGAGTTTGGTTCTAACATAACTTACACCACCAAATGGATTGTTTATGATTAGTGTGTAAAATAATATATAGTATTAAGTATCAAAAGTAGCAAAAAAAGTCATAAAATTAAATAATAATAAATAATAAAATAATAAAAAATGATTACTTAAATATTAAATTAAATATGAACTATAAACACAATTTAAATAAATTATCATTTTGATGAATTAATTTTAAAATAAATATTTTGAATTAATTAATCATAAGAACATTTTTTTCACTCAGTCTCAGTCATGGGCTGTGCACAGTATCAAATGAATCAAATAGTGAATTAATAAATAATGAGTCACATAATGTAATTAAATAAGAATAATGAATAAAGTAAAAGTAAAATGTGGCCAGAACGCTTCTCTGTGGTCACATTTCCTTCCGTCCATTTGACCTCATTATGTCACGGATGAGCTCAGGGCACAAAGACTACAACAATAATTATCAGTCACATCCACCCTTACGGACAATTCATCCAAAGACCATCATGCATCGTTCTGGAAAAATGGAAATAATCACGCATGCAGAGGACATGCAAACTCCACTAGGGGAGTCTGGAGCTGAGATTTGAAACTCCAACCTCAGAACTCTGAGGCAGATGTGTTAATAACTGCAGCTTTTGCAATAAATAGAACAGTTCCCCTCGTCTAAAAGCATGCGTCTCTCTCTGATTGCCCAATTAGAGGGGTTGTGTGACCACACCATAAAGAGCAACTTGGAACTTGTCATCCCTCATTGCCTGTGCTCAGAACCGGAAATGAACTAAGCAGGGCCGTTGAACTGCATCAACTCTCTGCGGGATTGTTCCACCAGTGATGACATGTCCTCTTATAGCAGCTAAGCAAAACACAGTTTTCCGTAGTTACACTTTTATGAAGACATTTTTGTTTGCTTTTGAGAATCCAATAGGAAACTAGATAGAAAAGCCGGATATTACACAGTGGCGAAAAAGAAGGAGGCAAGAGTTGCTATTTCAGGCCTAATTTGCAATGTCTTATCAGATGTGACATTTTCAGAGCTTGACAAGGCACGGTCACCTGTTAGCAGAAATGACTCAGACGCTAGTGACAGACAACAAACTGGTCGAGTAACGGGGGCACAAGCTGTAGCACAAAGCAGCCTCAAATAAACAAGTGCTCATGTTGTTTCCTGACTCTGACAAGGCTGTCAGTGGACATTAGCGCTCCTCTCATTTTTTCCACGCTCTTACCAGCGCACACCTCCACTCTCTCTGGAGCTCCTTTATCGAGCGTGTTTCTTTTAATAAAAGAGCCCCTCTCTCTCCGAGACCATTTACTTTGGAGTATATGTCTTTTTCCCTCTGTGCCCCCTTCAAATCCTTTTCACCCTCCCCTTCTCCCTGTTTGACCAAGTCTGTATTTGTTGTGAGACAAGGCGGTCTCTGTCTGAGGACCGTGCATGTGTGAATACGTGCATCTGTGTGTATGTCTTGTGTGTGTTTGCAACTGTTGATATCTGCTTTGCGCCATCATGCTTGTGTGTGTGTTTAAGCGAGCCCGGACTGGGCCTCGAGGGCAAAACACTCCCCCGCCACATCTCCACCCCCGTCTCTTTTTGTCCTCCCAACCATCTCCCAGAGATGGATGTGTCTCCAGGGAATTGGCCCCAGAAGAAAAGCACCTCCAGCCCGCACATATTAAATTCTGCTGAGCAAATACAATATGCTGATGTGTTTTTTTTCCCCTCCCTCTCTTTCTCTCCCTCTGCCCTCTTGATTTTTTAAAAGAGTCTGTGAATACATCTTTAAGTGGAGTTTGACAGTTTGAAAACTTTTGATGCAGAATTGTTATGCTCACATTCTGTAAACTTGCAGAAAGCATCCATCATAATGAAAGTGAGCATTTTTTTGCTAACATACCTTCAGGAAATAGATTTTAGCGCGCCTTGAGCGTCCTCAGCACAAAATCACAACACAGGCATATGTACTGCAGCCTTCTTTTCCTTTTCTAATGAATCTACTCACCCCCCCTTCACTCCCCCTCCTCAAACACTCCTCCCCCAGGCTTAAGGCTCGGCACCTGTGGGCCCCTCTCCCCCGCCGCACCCCCCCCCCCCCCCCCCCCTCCGTTTGCATGTGTGAAGGAGCTCATTTCTTGACAGACTGTGCCTTAAGCACCCTTGTAAAATTCCGATTAATATGATGTCCACTCAAAAACAACTTATTTTTGGGCAAAATTTTACATTTTCTGGGATGATTTGTTTCTATATCTGACTGTGTTTACATTTACTGAAAAACAAAATAAGCAACTGCAGACAGGGAGGTGACAACATCGGTGCTGCAACAACACAAGTTTAATAACCAAATATGCACCGGTGAATTTATGAACAAATCTCAACCAACTCCTCAATATTTCTTTCATTTTCAAATCTTGACTTGCTACTGCAGTGCTGTACTTGTTTATTTAACTCTTTTATTGACGCCGTAGCTGTGCTCCTCATTCTTATGAGATTTTAGAAGTAGAAAGAGGTTTTAATAGTTGTGCACCTGCTCTGATAGCACTATAAAACAGTTGGGGGTATGAAAGTTTATTACCACATCACCATTAGTTGAAGCTCGCCAAGACTTCACTGCCCCCACTATAAGCTCCACCAATGGATTTTGTTTAATTCTTTGTCACTTCTCACTCTGATTAAAAGCTTTCACCAACATGAAAGCTTGCAAGGCTCCTTTCTGGCACCCACTAGCATGGCGCTCTCCCAAACACATGGCTTTGATAGTCACCCTCCTGATTTAATCCACTTGTTTTGTGTTTTGGAGTGCACATTTCACACGCACTAACTTTCGTATCAAGACTTTTTTGCTCTGTCACACAGATGTGATTCAAATGTTGTCCGTACTCTTTGCTTACTATATGTGACACCAAATGCATTTTTCCGTTAGCCGAGTGAGGTGGGAATAAAGAACTGGGAGTCTTAGAATCATCTTGGCTCGGAGATCAGGCAGTACTTTCCATTAGCATCAGTGCTATAGAAAAAAATATTTTCACAGTTGACTTACAGTCATCCTATAGCCACTGTCTGTCAGGATGGATGTCCCACTCAATTTTTCATAGACCTTCTCAATCTGCTCTAAAATGAAGACCCACTCTTGTAAACGTCAAACATGTTCGGTAGATCATCGTTCCTTATGTCTGTGATCAACACTGATGTATTGTGACATTCTACGCAACGATAGCAGATTGACCTAGAGCTTGGGAAGTAAATAAATCAACACCTGGTTGTGGTTGAATTTTTCATGCTCTATTTTGTGGCAGACAAGATGTGCTCTGGCACTTTGCTGCCTCTCATGGGTCAGTTTTGGTACTACGACAGATATCAAATTTAGGCGAGGTAGATCATAGCCAGTCTTATGAAAGTAAATAATGGGATGTTGAGTGACGCCACTGCATTGATGCTGTGTACCATGATTGATATGGATGGACACCACAAACCACAAAAAAAAAAGCTGAGTAAGAAACCATGTTACCTCCTTACTTGCAACGAATATGATCTTAAAAAAATCATCCTAAAATCAAATTTCTGATAATCCTACAAACATTTTTTGTTTCAATAAGCTCAAACCCATTTTTTTTTTTTTTTTTTTTGCATTATCTTTGCGTCATAACCTGTGCGATCTTCAAACAACTATGACCTTCGGTCGTCGTTAATCCTCATCATGTGACCACAGAGCATTTCGAATGAAACATCAATGGCCGAGGCCGAGCAATTTAAGTCGCTCCATCAAAAGGCGTCAGGGACAAGACGGTTACTCTTGAGTCATGCTGGTGGCTTTAATAGAACTCTCTAATTAGGCACCAGAGGAGCAAACAAGACAAAAAAGCCAAGAGGCTTTGTTTTCCCAAAATGACTCAAATGCAGGCATCTGTCTTCATCTGCTTGCTGTAAATGCACATTAAACACTGACCACACAAAACTACACTTGTGTGTTTGGTTCTCTGGCTAAAGAAAGTTTTCACACAAAGGCTCCACAGGCGCTGCCAAATGCTGTCAGCTGGCCACTTTCCAATAAGAGACTGTGAGCCAGACACACCAATAACATCCACTTCACTTCCTGTAATGATTCACCTGGACGCTGGGCAGTAGTCAACAATAGCGCCCCACTGGGAGAGAGGATTAAGCCTTTTTAAATAAGCTCTATTGGCAAAAACCTCCTAATGGGACAGTGATTACTAGGAGACCGGTTAGACAGGGTGCTGGTAATTTTGCAGAAGGAAGCAAGGTGGATTTATTTTTAAATGGTGGTTTGCGCTGTTGTGGGTGAGAACACAACTGCTTTGATCAATGTGACTCCTCTTATTGAGGCACAATGACAGCATGGAGACACGTGTGGAAAGGAATTTTCTACAAGAATAGAGCCCTAAATACATCAAATTTAAACCATATAAACCTGATTAGAAAAAAAGCACTAGCTATGAAATATTATCTAATCTAATACCGTATTTTCCAGACTATAATGCGCACCTAAAAACCTAACATTTTCTCAAAAGCCGACAGTGCGCCTTATAGTTCGGTGCGCCTTATATATGGACCAAATTCCTAAATTTAAACTGGCCCGAAGCATTGTGTCATGAAATCAATCATAAGTGGCCCACTGAAGACTATGAATTATGAATCAAAAAGACTATGGATCATTATTTTGTGATTATAAAGTAATTTGTTGCGTCTGAAGTTGAAATAAAAAAGATAAAATGGAGAATGATTTGATTTGGATTAAAAATCTGACATGATGCATTAATGGTGCGCCTTATATAAGGACAAAGTTTTAAAATGGGCCATTCATTGAAGGTGCACCTTATAGTCTGGTGCGCCTTATAGTCTGGAAAATACGGTAATACAAGGAACAAATGAGCCAAGGGGTGAGGCTGAGTAACTTTCCTCACTTTCAATAGTGTATACACAATTCAGCTCATGGTCATGTGTAACTGTATTGAAGAAATGCACCCCACTGCAGTGTGACCTCAGTCACATGATTCAACCTCACACATGTTGTATTAGTGCACTTACAGCAGAGATCAACAAATGTTTGTGAATAGCAGTCCCTCATTAGCACTGTTTTCATGTGATCAGTTTGCACACACACAAACACACAGACGTCTAAACAGTTGGATACAAAATCACACGGGCGCACGCGCACACAAACACACCACATGACCAGATGAAGAGGAACCATTGTTCAGTATCACAGGACCTTTTTAACACAGATGCACACAATTCTCCTTCTGCAATAGAAGGGTAAGCAGCAGCAGCATTGGCCTTGTTTTGATATTCTGTGGTTCACATACTTGCAATGATTAGAGACACACAGACGCTCCCTCTGTGTCCACGTCGTATCACTACGTCGTCTGTGTTTCCAACATAAGACAAATCAGTGTCACAGCAATGCAGTCGCATTTGCGGCAACCACAAGCTGTAATAAGGCTTCACCAAGCTGTCATTGTGGCAGGCAGTGACAGTGGCGGGCCATTAGCTTGCCGAGCCAGAGTGGGTGAGGTCAAACCCCTGACCCCTGTGACTGAGCATTGAGTGGGTGAGAGGGGGAGGGGAAGCCGGATCAAAGTTCAAAAGGTGATAGGGGTGGAGACGTTTGACCAGCGCCGACCTCTGGTCCCCATTTTGTGGAGACAAGTCATAAGACAAACATAATCAACTATGATTTATGAGCTAATGGACTTTTTTTTGTGTGATGTAACATTTTTGTTCACAGGCAACTTTCTAGCTGCTGGACGTTTACGACTTTAACCTTTGCGTCTCAAACTTGTAAACCTCGTGAGGCTCGCGTACTCTGTCCGAAGCTAAATAAAGAAGACAAAGCGACTTTCACAGTTGTGTGTGCAGTGGGAGTCAAGTGGTGCAGATGCTTTTGTAAACCAAATTGAATACAGGTACTAAAAACTTGAATCTGGACCAATATTAGCCATGTATATTAACCACATTCTCACACAATGTTTATTCTTGGCAGAACCTGAACTGAGTGTTTGCTTAATATTTTGGTTACCTTATTTGCCTTTTGAAAAAAGACCATGCATTATTTTCCATGGGCCCACATCAACATCTCCTTTTTATTTAAAACTACAAAACATATCAATGAAAATTTTGACATAAATTCAATAAATAGTTGAATTGAAAAAAAAAATATGACCCAGGTCATAAATCCATATCAAATATTTTAAGATAAAAGTTCTCAGTCTACAGTGTTCTTTGAAGAAAAAACATCTGTCCAGTGTTTCTAACTTCACATCTTGTCCACTTTTCGTTTAGCAGGGAACTTGGAGCACACCTTTTTAACCCAAGAACAATGTTTTTAAAATGTTATAGGGAGCCGGAGTTAAAAAAATAAATAAAAATCATGCTAGGATGGGGAGAACATGCAGAACAGTCTTGAAATGTGAAGCAAATATGCAAAGCGCGACTTCAACGGTGCCGCCCCTTTTAATTCCTGCGGTTGCAAACTGCAACCACAGTTCTGTGATAAACATTGTTGGACAGTTTCCTTAACAAGTGTAAATGCTGCTCGGATCGCTGCCAAGCAAGTATTTTGACAGCAACGGCAGTAATGAGCATTCCCACATCATTACTTTTCTCACCTTGAGTGTAAACAACTTTCTTCAAAACTGTTGAATAATGGAAACATCCAACATTTTGACACACACCAGCATCGCTTGGGGTGGGGATGGATATTAGGGGGGGGGGGGGGGGGGAGTTCTGCACATGATTAAGTGCCTCAAGGGCATTGGTGGATTTGGTGCCTCAAATGACAGACTGCACAAACTGAAGCTTTCACTAAGCGATGGTGAGAAGTGCTCTCCGCTTTGGACAGGCTTAATATAATTAAGCTACGGTGGTTGGGGCTTTGCAGTATTTACACTTGCACAGATACTGGAACATGAGTTGTGTCATTATCATTGCCATCTTCTTTGTAGCTTGCAGCTGTCATGTGTTTGTTCCACAGACACTTGAAACACATTCAAGCTGCGTGACGCCACTGCAAAACCGCATTTACTCAAGGGGAAATGCACCTGTGACACAGTGATATTATCACTTCTCCGACCCGTGAACCACATCCCTTTAGCGAGCACCAATATATGACTAGATGTCTTCCTCACTGAGCTTGACGACACTGTGACAGTCAAATCCTGACCAGCTATTGATAGCAGCGAGGTAAAAAAAAAAAAAAAAAAAGAGAGAGAGAAAATAACAGCCTGATGTTATGCAGCTACGGTGAAGAACCCTCTCGATAATCTTCTGGGACATCATTAGTGTTCCTGTTTTCACCGTGTGTCACAATAGTGCCTCATTCTTTATGAAAACAAGCAAGTGCCACACTGTCACTTCCCCTCTCGCACCATGAACTCCTGCTGGCATCCTGTGTCAATGATAAGCATAATCCCTTGATACCTCCTGGCCCCTCTTAGAACAAAAGAACCACAGGAAGAGGTCAGGCCTTTTGCCACATAAACCTGCCAAGAAATTATAGAGCTCCATATGTTTCAGGTTGAGCAAAAAAAAATACAAAACAAATCCTGCACAATCTCATCCTGCTTAATTAGAGGGTTGTCTTACATACAGAGAAAATTGGTATTATTACGCAAAGGTTATGTACACTGTCAAATATTCATATTCACATCATCAGTCTTGCACATTGGGTTATTTTGTCTCTGTTCCCAGGCCCGCTGACTTCTTTCTCCAGAGGAATAAATGTTTACCACTATTATGGTATAGTTATCCATATATGGGGGTTAAGACAGAGGCAAAGCTCTTTGAGGTGTCACTATAAACCAGAGCCAGGCTGGATTTAGACCTCATGGGATCAATGAAGTGCCGTATATTCCGCACTATAAGGCGCACCTAAAAACCTCCAATTTTCTCAAAAGCTCATAATCCAGTGCGCCTTATATATGGACCAATATGGATTTGTGGATAAGGACTAACTTATTAAAGTAAGCTTTACGTGTTTATTTTGTGTGTTGTGTGATATTAACGTTTGAGCAACGTTGAGTTATTGATATATTGTTATTGTTTTCACTACGTTGAGTTATTTATTCTATGTGCCTTATAATCCGGTGCGCCTTATAGTGCGGAAAATACGGTAAAATAGTTTGTTGGCTTGTTATTTATTATTATATTGACCTGGCTCCAGCTCACCTGTGACCCTGAACATGATGGAAAATGAATTAAATTGAGAGACTCGTGTCATGTCGCTTCACCTGGATGTCAACCTGGATAAGGTGTTGATATAAAATGGAGGTGTGGTGGCGACACGTGTTGGCAAACCACCGCCTGTTGGGACATTACTCACACCCCAGCTGGCGTCTGCAATCTATTTGGGTTCTCTTCTCCTTCAATCCCATGCAGGATGGTTACATAAATCACCAGTGTGAACCATGAGCTGATTAATACGACAAAGTGCAAATGGAGGGCAACACAAAACAGCTGTTTGTGCCTGCATGGACGCATGCTTTATGAATCCCGAGAAGCTAAAATCTTTTTTTTCCTGGTTGAGTTTAAAATGTGAAACTGGACGCTGTCCAAAATGCACTGGTGCCAAACTCGTTCCGTGATCAAAATAAGACAGATGTTGGTCCTTGACTATGTATGCTGTCAGATCAGCTGAGCTGTGCTCCGAGCAGAGATTCAGGGTTAATGTTGGTGGGAAGAAACACTTGTCAAAGAGGGAATGAGAATGAGAGCGTTTCATATTTTGACTTATTGGCTACTTCAAGGTCAACACGGTGAGTTAGTAATATTGCTAGCTTGGTTCCAGTCATCAGTTCCACACTGAGAAACCAATTCCCTCAAAAAACGATTCCATCCTTCAACGCCTCTTTGACAAGTAATCAAGTTTAAAATCTCCTTATCCATCTCATCCGATGGAGTTTCTGGCCATACAAATGTTCTTCTCCCCTCGCCCTTCCACCTAAACGCTGCAATAATTGATTTTACGGCTGTAACTTTCTTATCTTCATCTGGCTCAATCTAATGCATCTCAAGATTTATTCTGTTTTATGAATGACAAATCTAAAAGAGTCATTTCTACTGGAAAAGGAAACCATGCTCATCAAAGTAATACCAGATCACAACTGCTGTAAGATAATCATCAGTCGCTGCTGTGAGTGAGCAAAAAACCTCTTTTAAATTAAAAACTGCCATTTTTTTGCATTTAATGGACCAAATATTTTCACATAACTTGGTATACCCGGAGAGACATACTTTAGTTGGATTATACTTTACATTACTACTCACAAGATGTTTATTTCGGTGTCTTATTCTAACCTTTGCCCTACAAAATTGATTGCGTGATGGATAAGTCATCCACATTGGAAATATAAAAATGTTGCTAACTTTTGCCAGCATTTGGCTGAATCACAGACAAAAAGAGTGGATAAAAAGCCAACATGTATTGGAGAGCCTTCTTTAGAACATCAAAAGAATTTCGTTTCTCCCAGCAGTCTGAGGGGCTCCGGTGGGACGAAGTCGTAATTTCCTGGCAGAGAGCGGCTGACCATGTGGGCACTGCTCACTCGACATCAAACACAGTAGACCTGGAGGAGAAGTGACGGCACGCTCAAGCCTTTTGTGTTTGACATCTCTTTTTGCCTTCTTTCTTCCTCCCAAACAGTCTCTCCTGTTTTCACTTCCCGTTTCTCCCTTAAATCAGTACACATTATTTTAGTAATTAATTTAGGATACACTGGACTCCTTTGATAAAAAAAATAAAAATAAAATAAGATAAAAATTAAAATTAAATAAAAATTTCTCATAATTACAGCATCATTCTCATTATTTAATGATTTCATACTATGCTGTGACTATACTTATACTTTTCAGGTTGGCCCTAATATGGATACTTTAATTTTTGCTAAATTCTGTAATTTTGTACAGTACATAATGTATCCTGATATTTTAAATTGTAAAAGGTGCAGTGATCCGTTATCCCTTTTTCTAATTGGTCTGGTGAAATCAACAACTTCCATTGTCATAGATAAGTGGGTCTTTTTTCAAGTGACCAAATATGGTTTTATGCCTGCTGAAGGATGTTTGTGATTGACTGGCCACCAGTCCAGAGTGTGCCCTGCCTCTAGCTCCCCAGTGACCCTAAACTGGATTAGCGGTAGAAAATGGATGGATGGATAGACGGATGGGTGCCTGCTAAGTGGTTAACATTAAACTGCTTTAAAAGTGGAATATTATTGGACTAAAATGGTTCTTTAAACAAAAGTTTTGCTTCCTCATACTCTCCCTGTTCACTTGCTTCCATTGCGATTTTATTTTGCCACTTAGTCCACATAGGTAGATACCGTAATTCCCGTAACTGACATGATCAGGACAAATGTGTCACTGTGGTCACTATGGACTGAACTCACAGTGTTTAAATGAGATTTTCCCTTCTTGCCTTGTGAACAAGCTCCAAACTATACAAAATTATCTATCATTGGTGCAGTTTCCAAACTGACCTACATAAGGCTTTAAATAACATAACTGTTGCCAGCAACGACGCTATCAAAAGCGAGAAAAAAACCCAATGGTGACATTTTGATGTGTTATGTGGGACAGCTTAATGACAGTCCTCTCACTAGCCAGAAAGAAATATGTCTAAAAACCCAACTTTGGTGTCCTTCCATGAAGGACATACTGGCTCAATGCATATGAAATGAAGTGAAACGTTTGATCACATTGACCAATATTTATTATTGGTAAGATTCATGATGAGCTGGTCAAGTAGGAAAATTGTTGACACTGAATCAAGTGAATATAAATGGCAAATAAATTGTTAGCTTAAGCATAAAAACAGATTTACTGGTTGTCAACATCCACCACAGAATCTTTCAACGCGTTTTGTGGTGCAATACTGAGGATAAAGTCGGACATAGTACATTAGAATCTGTACAAGAAAAAAATTGTTATTAAATTGTCTGACAGCTGTCTCAACATTAAAAATAAAGGCTCCATGTAAAAATACTATACAATTACTATACTGGAATTGCAAATTGCAGACTCCTTGCAAAAATACAACTATATTTACAAACAATATTTTCCTTTACAATGAGCTAACAGCGCTGCACAATGTAACATTAGCTTTGCTACATATATTGATTGACATCCTGCAAGTAAAAGTGCACGGCATTGTTACATTATGGGAATTTCTCATTTAGAAAAGAGCCCAGAATGTTTCTGCTTTCAGTCATTTTATGGGAAAATGACAGCACACGTTTATTTAGTGAGGGATCAAACCGGCTACAGGAGCTGTTTATCTTGAACACTCTGTTCAATGATAACACTGCAAAAAAAAAGATTCTTGCATACGGCGGTGGTGAGTAAACGTGTTTTTCTGAGTAAAGCAATGCATTTCCACACACAGATGTGTGTGCGCACACAGATGGCCCCAGGCAGCAGCGACAGTAGAAGGCTGTAATTTAGAAAAGGCAGGCTGGAAGGCAGGTTTTGGTCTGACTTGCCTCAGGTAACAGCTAAGCCTGCAGATCTGAGTCAAGCACTTTGGACTGGAAAGGATGGCCAATTTGCTCCAAGCTGAGGGAAGGTTGGAGCTGTGGGAGCAGCTGAGCTTGTCAACAGATTAATGCGTCAAGCTAAGTGACAGGTCGACCCCCCCCTCCTTCTTTTCCACTCGACCGCTCACTGCATCAGGTTTCTGAGAAAGTCTCATATCTTCTTGATACCTTGTGGGACGAGTGCTTCCCCTGCCCAACTCGAGCCAGGTGCTACTGTTGTTGGAGGCCGGGCCTTCATCGTGCAGTTTTTAAATTGCGGGTAGAATTTTCCACTGGCACACTTTTGGAGTTTACCATGTCAGCTGCCCTCTTAATGTTGTCCAGATGAGGCACGGATGGGAGGAGTAGAAGAGGTGAGAGGAAGGCTACATGTGTAAAAGAGACAGGAACATGATGAGTGTGAAGGAAATGACACAGCTGCAGGTGTGTTATGCTCCATCGGGGTGGACCTAACTACTTGCTCAAGTCTTCTTCAGTTTAGTACGGTAATACATAAATGACATGATATTTAACTTGACCTGTGGCCTTTCAAAAACAAAGATCCTAATTGTGTTGTGTTTAATATTTATATATTATTTTAACTTTTTTAAATAGTAAACAAAAAGAATATTTCCTTGTTGCGACTCCACCATGTGTGATATTTTTTGCATTATTGTAGCGGCATTTATTGATAACTGTGGCTACAGCAACCATTTTGATGTTTTTAACCAAAAAAAGATTGCGTGACAAACATTTGTTTCCACTTTTGCAAACAGTACAGCCTTGGAGGTCTGCGCTCGACTGAGTGACTCGTATTTATCATAGCACTGCAATGGTGGTCCAAGACTTTTGCACAGCACTGTATAGTAATAATACAGTATTTTCCGGACTATAAGGCGCACCGGACTATAAGGCGCACCTTCAATGAATGGCCCATTTTAAAACTTTGTCCTTATATAAGGCGCACCATTAATGCATCATGTCAGATTTTTAATCCAAATCAAATCATTCTCCATTTTATCTTTTTTATTTCAACTTCAGACGCAACAAATTACTTTGTAATCACAAAATAATGATCCATAGTCTTTTTGATTCATGATTCATAGTCTTCAGCGGGCCACTTATGATTGATTTCATGACACAATGCTTCGGGCCAGTTTAAATTTAGGAATTTGGTCCATAGATAAAGCGCACCGGACTATAAGGCGCACTGTCAGCTTTTGAGAAAATGTTAGGTTTTTAGGTGCACCTTATAGTCCGTAAAATACGGTACTATTTACAATACAGCATAATAGCAAATTCATTTTTATTTTGACTACACCCTGCTACATTTGCATTTTTTGCTATGTCACAAGCCACCATGATTACAAACATGGTCAAGTGACCAAGCGTGCTGCTTGTGTAAAGAATCTGGGTTCTAGTCATGGTGGTCAAACGATGTCTTTGATGAGCCTGTCTGCAAACCAAAATGTGCTGGCTAGGGGCACCGTTTGTGCGTTAGTGTGTGTGGGTGGCTCGGCAATGTTGGATGGAGGGAGGCAGAACTCGGGTCAAATGCTCCCTTTGAAGACCTGTTTGCACCCAAGCCAAGGACAACATGAAAGGAAAAGACAAATTGGGACAAATAAACATAAAATACAGTCCAGTTAGATGCGCTTATAGTCATCTTGTTCTAATTTGCTTCTTTGAAAGATCTTGAGAAAGTCCATGAATTCACCGGTTTAGAGCCATCTGTCCATTTCTATGATGTGGAGGGCATTTCCAACCATAGTTCAAGCTTGCACAGTTGGTATCTTTGGTATATTGTCTGCAAACATTCCTTATATCTCTCTGATTCATTTTGACCAAAACCATAAATCTTTTCTACATGAAAAGATGGAAACAAGTTTGTTTTTTAGGTTACATCTCTTTATGCGGTGGTATTGATGCTTCTGTTCACATCTGTTTTTCAGTCCTCATAAATGTAATTAAAGTCATTGGTGTGACACCAAAACTACTACTGTACTACTCTCTCTCATTATCTTGGTAAGTTTTATAATGTACCGATTTCTTTTACGATTCGCGTTACAATGATGGTTTGAGCATCAGAACTATGGTTGGAGTTTCAGGGTTGAGTTTTTTTTATCCTTTAAGCGTGGTAAACAAACAAACAAACAAGAAAATAAATAAATAAATAAATAAATAAATAAATAAATAAATAAATAAATAAATAAACAAAAGAAAGAAAGAAAGAAAGAAAGAAAGAAAGAAAAAAAGAAAGAAAGAAAGAAAGAAAGAAAGAAAGAAAGAAAGAAAGAAAGAATGTTCAAACTTTAATAATATTTCAGTGGCTATAATTAAGTGGGTTTATAATTAAGAGTTTAGTGTTTTGAGATTTTCTAACAGACTATAAGAAAAGAAACGAAATTATTTTTCTTTGTCAGGTCACACGTTTAACAACCTTTTGTGGCTGGGCACGATTTATCTGGCACAATCGTTAATAGCCCCAAGCCAAAATGGAATTGGTGTATTTCTGATTGACCAACTTCTGGCCGATCAAAAATTGTTCCAATAACAACATTGTCAGGGGTTTATTTGTGCATTTAACAAGATACACCATTGGCACTCACCAAAATCACTAAAATGCTCCACATTAAATATGAAATACATCCACTGAATCTATCCAGCCGAGTTGTATCACACATCGGATTCAAATGATCAGCTTATCGGCAAACTTAGAGGAAGCCTGATAAGGATACTGCATTTGAATTATGTGCGTTGGAAATAGAAAAACATCTATAACAGGCTCTTGAGGACCGGACTTGAGCACCCCTGCAATATTTCATATTTCAGTACTCCTATAGACAATCTATAAAGGTAAGCTATTCCATAGTGACGATTGCACACTCCTGTGTAATTAGTTGTGCAAGTATCTTCCCAACTTTTAAAGGTCAAGCATTCAAGGAACAAAATCAGCAACATTGAATCTTTGTACAATATATAAATATATTTTTTTTCCCTAAGTGTTTCACAAGCACCATGTCAGATGCTCGTCATATCGCATGCGAAATGTGCGCCTGTCAACTTACTAGAAACTAAACAAGTACAAACAGTAACATTATGAAAAAAAAAAGTTTTTTTTGCATTAATGCAGCAGGCTCTCGTCACTATCCCTCACGCTTAATGTTTCCACCGGCCGCCGCAAGGAGGAAGGGGTGGTGCTTTGTTGTGAGCGCTCTGACAGTGAGTGGAGGTCTCAGGAGGGACATGCCGAAAGTTGAAAGCTCAACAAGCTCTGTGAAGTGGCTTGCTTTTATGTTGCACATTGTGCTGGAGCTGCTGCAGAGGCAACACAAGTCCAAAATACAAACTTATTTCAAAAGCGCTTTGTGTCAGTCACCACCTCCTCCTCCTCCATGAGTTGTTGTGTCTATTTGGAACTTCATTAAAGGTAGCTATCTTTGAAAATGTGGGCTTTTCGAGTGTTTTTGTTTCCCCACCGCTCACATGACAGCCTGCAGCAGCAGTTGATAGACCATGCTGCATGTCAGAGTAACATCTTATTAAAGTACCGATTCTTGCCTTGGGCTCCTTCCAGCCCCATTCAGGTCCGGGTACATGTCAGGACACGGAGCCAGCCAGAAGACTGTTCACGATACTGCCATGATATTGAGTTGCT